>NC_135705.1:726849-746849 GCF_964276395.1 Gasterosteus aculeatus
TCATAGGTTGTTTTATTTGTTGTTGCATAGACATTAATTCAAGTTGGACACATGCAGATGGACGAAAGACAAAAGACGGAAAGAGAAATGGGAGAAGACGAGTGGAAAGGACGGAGAAGTGAGATTAAAACACGCCGTCCACAGTTCATCAACGAGGTTATAAAAATAAGTGAGCTTGTTTAATACAACACGTCATCGGCGTCATCATCGTGTAAACAAAATACAAATGTAGTTGTTACAGGTGAAAGTACACACTTGTGCATATTTGTCTGCCAACGAGTGTAGTATTGCTTTTACTTCACGCTGTCAGTGAAGAGGAGTCTGTGTGTGTCTGTGTGCGTCAAACTAATTGAATCGGCAATTGTGTGTTTTCAGGCCTACGTGTGTGTGTTTGTGTTAGTGAGGCCAAGCAAACATGCAGCATTACTCCAGCTGGAATGAAAAAATAAAAGATTGGACTTCCGAATAAAAGCTGCTCCACCTTCGGCACAGAACTGGAAGAAGTAGAACAACGTGAACTTTGACCTGGTGTCCATCTGCAGAGAGAAGAGGCGCACTAATGTGCAACAATCACACGCATGCAAAACAAAGTACTGTCAGTAAAATGTACTGTGAGTGGGGGGGGGGGGGGGGGGGGGTACAGCATAAGTACAACATAAAGCATAAAAATATTGGAATTGGAAATATTCAAGTACCTCAATGTTCTCCACTTTGCGACCGATGGACAATATGGATATTTGATGAATTATGAAGATTCAGTTAAATAAATTCAGCAGATGGAAAGAATTTTGTCAACATGAAAATCTATTTTATCAACACTCAACAATTTTGTAAAAATGCTGCAACAAATTAGCATATTTTTTTTATAAAGTCTCAAAATGAACTAATAACAAATCAAGTGTAAAGGTTTCTGCGTTCTCATCACTTATTTGATGTCACCCTGAGTGGCGGATTGTCTTTACGTCTACAGGCTGCCTGGTGTCACACTGTGGTTCCACAGCCCACCTGATCGATCACAAGTATTGATCGATTGACAGGAAGCTGACATGTTGGTGCTGCTTCTCTTTACACATCACATGTAAATAAAAGTGTTGCACCTTTAATTTGGATGAAAATCCCCTGCAGTCTTATTCTGTGTCCAGCCCTTAATGTGACGTGGTGGTTCTACTTCATTCTAGTTCTGTGGATGTTCAGTCGACAGGCAGCGTCAAGACGTGTGTGTGTGTGTGTGTGTGTGTGTGTGTGTGTGTGTGTGTGAGCTCACAAGTGAAAACACTACTCTTCTATCCAACAAAACATCTGGTTATCAGCATAAATGTTCCGTGAACAACTATAAAAAAGAAGGTATTTACCTTGCAGCCACGTTGGGAAAAGGATCTTTTGTTTTCTAAAACTCTGAACGTAAAACTTCTCTGAATAAGTTAAAAAATAATTTAAACAACACATTTCAAATGAGAAGAAAACAGCAACAGACTTAAATCTGTTGTATGTTTTAAAAAACCATCAAAGAAAAGATCCGACAGGAAGCAGAAGGTCGTCATGTAGAAGGAGAAGCTCAGTGTTAGTGACCAGTGATGTAAATACTTCATATGAGTCAATAAATACGAGAGTATACAACAGAGTAAAGGGGAGCAGGAGATGGGAAAGGAGGCAGAAGCTAAATAGTCTGTATGGCTTTCACAGGCTTTTGTGGCCCAAATGACCCCTAAACATGGGCTGCGACCCGTAAGGGGCGGAGCTACGAGGGACCAAAAGCCATCAAAGTGGGATTATTGGAGGACCGGACGGGTTCATTACAAGGGGACGCGCTACCGTCCAATTAGCATCTCAGCGGAGTCAGAAAACCGGCCCACAAATGACTAGCGAGCCGACTGTGGAGGTTCAATGAGGCGGGACGTTTGGGCGGAGCCGGACGGACGCCGTCTGTAACAACGGCCGCTCCTAGCGGCGGCCTCTGAGCGGGTTGCCACAGTCTCTTCGTTCTCTTAAGGCGTCGAGCCCGGACGAGGTTCTGACCCCGAGCGACCCGCCGCGGTCACGCCTCAGACCCCGCCTGCCATCGAGCCACGCCTTCAATCTGGTTCCGATCCGCCCACTTTGACGGCGTTAAGTCGAGGAGGAAAAGCCGACGCGGCGGCCGAGGGGAGAGAAGTGAGAGAGTAGGAAGGGGAGAGGGGAACCGAAGGGCAATAAACGCGCCCGTCCATCAAAACAAAGGAAAAGACCTTCCGGAAGCTACCTCGCTAGCTCCGCCTCCTTTAGTACGGCGCAAACTTCTGCCTCTCCGGCTTCTTCATCCCGTTGGCCGAGGACGAGATCTTGGCCGTGTAGGACGCCAGCGCCGCGGCCGCCGCCGCGTGAGCCTGAGCCGGGCCGCCCGCCGCCGTCTGCATGGCACCCGGCAGCACGGGGGCGCCGACGGCCGCCGCTGAAGCGGGAGGGGAGGAGAGCGCCAGGTAAGGGAACGATTTCATCCCCAGGAGGCTGGAGAGGGGGAAGGCGTAGGGGGCGGCCAGCATTTGAGCGTGGGGCAGCGCGCCGCCCATCGCCGCCAGGGGGGAGGAGGAGGAGGAGGAGGAGGAGGCGGGGGGGGCGGGCTGGGTGAAGCTCATGGTCAGGTCAACGGGAGACGGCATGGAGGAGGACTGGGCAGTGGATTTGGCGGTCTCTAAACTGGAGGTGGGGAGGGACGGGGGGGGGTGGGGGTGAGGGAGGTGGAGGGAGGGGAAGGAGAGAGGTAAGGGGGTTTTGGATGGAGAAGGTTAGAGGGTTAAATAAAAGACATGTTAAAAAAAGACAAAAACGAAACCTAAAAGAAAGCAAACAGGATATTTAAAAAGAGTTAAAAAATGATTTGAAGGAAGTTTGACAGAAATCATAAGACAGGTGTGTTTGGCTGGAGGTTGCAACAGATTACTGTAGGGGGGTTCGCGGTACGGATGGGGGGGGTGCTGTATAAGTTGGGGTGATGGCTTGGGGGGGGCTTAGGGAGGAGGAAACAAAACCATTGTAGATTTATTAGGATGGAAGCTTCAGAGACACAAACACCAAAAGCTCCACGTCGGCGTTAGCGTCCACGTGCTAACGTCGGTTTCTTACAACTAACTATTGTCAGCAGATTGAACATGAATGACAGAACTCAACTTTAACCAAATGAGGAGGCTAACGCTAACACGAGGAGCTAATGCTAAGGCGACGCCTCGATGCTTCTGATGTTGGTTTCTTATCGACGGGCCCAGGTTGATCACGTGACCTGTCGCGGTGGTTTCCTCGTGCTTACCACGAGGTGATGAGGTACTGAGCCAGGTTGATGGAGATGGGCGTGCCGGTGATGGTGACGTGCCGGTCGCTGGTGCCGTCCATCTGGCTGCCGATCTTGATCTGGGCGCCGGACACCTGGCGGATCTCGTTGATCTTGGTGCCCTGGCGGCCGATGATGGAGCCAATCAGCTGAGGTGAGCAGAAGTGATCGGATTAGATGGGCAGGTGCAAGAAAGGAACAAATACAATACTATGCTTACAGAGTATTATAATAGGCAGTAAATAATCGTATCCACGATAACCGACGTATGTACATATATTAATAACCAAACGTCGGAACCAGATAATTGTCCAATCAAAGCCTGGGGGCGGGGCTTCAGTGACGGCGTACTCACGTCGTTTGGAATGAGGAGCTCCTGTGAGGTGGTTTGGGAGTTGGCGTCCATCCCGCCTGAGAGAGGAGGAGGGGAGGAAGGGGGAGGCGGGTGAGGAAGGGGGGAGGAGGGGGGTGTTTAACCAATTATCCTTTTCAAACACTTTTTCCCTCCACTCTTTTCCCTTTTCTTCTCTCATCCTTTTTCTTTCCTCTTTGTGACACTCAGTCCTGCTCTCCTTCCCACTGTCCTTCCTTTCTCCCTCTCTTTGTCTCCTTCATTCCTTCCTTTCCTCTCCCCTTTCACTCCTTTAACGCTCCCTTGCTCCTCTTGAAGTGTCTTATCTTATCTACCTGAGACACATTGGAATAATCGTCCGTCCGTTATAATCTGAATGTTTGGCAAATAGTTTGAGCCCGAATAGTCATCTATAAAAATGAACATATGACGCACACGTTATTGATTATCATCATCGATGCATTAGGTATTCATCGCTTTGATGGGAACCAAGCTCGTTTTAATCACTTTAAATTGGATAAATGTTATCTAAACGTATAAAAACACATGTGATATTTATGTTCTCAGTCATAAGGGACTTTAATATTAAAGTAATGCAGAGTAAACAGTAATTAAAGGGTTGGGTTGGGTTTTATTTCCTAAAGATAACAAGTTGTTTCCTATGAAGAGGGAGGTTTATTTTGAAAAGCTTCTCTACACGTGACAAGCAATCATTTAAAACGTATCTGGACATTAGCACAAATATGACTCTACTTCTCTGTAGTGACCAGCAGGGGGCGACTCCTCTGCTCCCATAGACGTCTATGAGGAAATGACTCTACTTCTCTGTAGTGACCAGCAGGGGGCGACTCCTCTGCTCCCATAGACGTCTATGAGGAAATGACTCTACTTCTCTGTAGTGACCAGCAGGGGGCGACTCCTCTGCTCCAATAGACGTCTATGAGGAAATGATTCTACTTCTCTGTAGTGACCAGCAGGGGGCGACTCCTCTGCTCCCATAGACGTCTATGAGAAAATGACTCTACTTCTCTGTAGTGACCAGCAGGGGGCGACTCCTCTGCTCCCATAGACGTCTATGAGGAAATGACTCTACTTCTCTGTAGTGACCAGCAGGGGGCGACTCCTCTGCTCCCATAGACGTCTATGAGGAAATGACTCTACTTCTCTGTAGTGACCAGCAGGGGGCGACTCCTCTGCTCCCATAGACGTCTATGAGGAAATGACTCTACTTCTCTGTAGTGACCAGCAGGGGGCGACTCCTCTGCTCCCATAGACGTCTATGAGGAAATGACTCTACTTCTCTGTAGTGACCAGCAGGGGGCGACTCCTCTACTCCCATAGACGTCTATGAGGAAATGACTCTACTTCTCTGTAGTGACCAGCAGGGGGCGACTCCTCTGCTCCCATAGACGTCTATGAGGAAATGACTCTACTTCTCTGTAGTGACCAGCAGGGGGCGACTCCTCTGCTCCAATAGACGTCTATGAGGAAATGATTCTACTTCTCTGTAGTGACCAGCAGGGGGCGACTCCTCTGCTCCCATAGACGTCTATGAGGAAATGACTCTACTTCTCTGTAGTGACCAGCAGGGGGCGACTCCTCTGCTCCCATAGACGTCTATGAGGAAATGACTCTACTTCTCTGTAGTGACCAGCAGGGGGCGACTCCTCTGCTCCCATAGACGTCTATGAGGAAATGACTCTACTTCTCTGTAGTGACCAGCAGGGGGCGACTCCTCTGCTCCCATAGACGTCTATGAGGAAATGACTCTACTTCTCTGTAGTGACCAGCAGGGGGCGACTCCTCTGCTCCCATAGACGTCTATGAGGACATGACTACTTCTCTGTAGTGACCAGCAGGGGGCGACTCCTCTGCTCCCATAGACGTCTATGAGGACATGACTCTACTTCTCTGTAGTGACCAGCAGGGGGCGACTCCGACTCAGTCTCTAGTTTCATTACAGCATGATGTTCATTTAGTGAATGATGGTCCATGTAGAGTCAAACAGACCATACAGCAGGGGACGCTTTAGGGCGGGGCTACACGCTGATTGACAGGTCTTCAACCATAAAGAAGGGACTATGTGATGTCACAGCTTCCTATTTAAAGTCCATTGATTCAATGGACAAAAAAAAAATCATCTCTGGGTTGATTCGTACAAATATTAAACTATCTTTAATCTTTTAGTATCTATTGTTATCTTGAGTTGTGTGTCTGTGTGTTTGTACATACCAGATAGAACTTGTGTAGCTGATTGGTTCATGGGGGCGAGACCCTGTTGCTGCATTGACAACTGGTGAAGCTTTGCTAACTAGAAAAAGGAGAAAGACACAGTGGTAAATATATATTTACCATATTATACATATATGTACAAATGGGGATAGCATCATAATGGCAGAGAATATGAATTGTTGACCTCTGAATGTGGAATGCCGTAGTGACTCTGTATGGCGTAGGTCTGGAACAGAAAAATGAAGAAAATAAGAGGAAACCAAAGATCTCGATTCTCTCTCTATCGCATGAGTTGTTATCTATTCAATAGATATTCAATCAATCATTCAATCAATATAAATTCAACTCATTTTCATATTCAAACTTAAGATTGGGGAAAACCTGCAATACAAAACATATTTGCTTTACTGTGAGTAATGACCGGGGGAGCTTCGTGTCTATTAGTGATTATGTGAAACACTGCAAACCTCTGCACATCATTTCATGTGTATTATTTATTATAGCAGGAGTTTACCATAAATCAAAGGAAAGTGACACCTGTCATAAAGATGATCAAAAATCATGAGGTAACAGATGACCTGCACGTTATATTTAGTGGTAACAATCTTTATTTTCATTCATTTCCAACCTTGTGTTGTGTGTAAGTTGATGTCGATTTTCCTTTAGTTTATCTTAGTTTTGTTTGGGTTCCACGTCTTCAACAAACATACATGTAAATGTTTTACACGTTATTTATTCTCCTTGATTTTTAACATCACTCCCTGAGGATATGACAGATTTCAGAGCAGTTATCAGTCATCAACTGCTGCTTCTGCCAAGTGAAGTCAAAGCTTCATGTGTTAAAGCTGCGTTCTCTGTAGTGACCAGCAGGGGGCGACTCCTCTGCCCCCATAGACGTCTATGAGGAAATGACTCTACTTCTCTGTAGTGACCAGCAGGGGGCGACTCCTCTGCCCCCATAGACGTCTATGAGGAAATGACTCTACTTCTCTGTAGTGACCAGCAGGGGGCGACTCCTCTGCTCCCATAGACGTCTATGAGGAAATGACTCTACTTCTCTGTAGTGACCAGCAGGGGGCGACTCCTCTGCTCCCATAGACGTCTATGAGGAAATGACTCTACTTCTCTGTAGTGAGCAGCAGGGGGCGACTCCTCTGCTCCCATAGACGTCTATGAGGAAATGACTCTACTTCTCTCTGGATTTATTCCCTCAGTAAACGTTGTAAACATGAGTTCATGGTCTCAGTCTCTAGTTTACAGTCTTCTTCAGTACAGCATGATGTTCATTCAGTGACTGATGGTCCACGTAGAGTCAAACAGACGGCTGCTCACTGATCGACAGGTTTTTACCAGAGACGAGACGAGAAACCTCAGACTTTTCAGCATCTCAGTATCCGCGGATTTGCTCGTAAATATTCATATTTCTATGCGCATTTAAATCTGTCTGCCCTGAATGCACAAACACATAAAAAGAAAATGCTGGTAGATATTCCCGTTCCCTAGCAACCGCGGCGCATAGTGACGGCCAACCCATCATGCCCGTCATCAATTATTAATAGAATTAAATTGGAATGTGTTAACGAGTTTAAAATCGACATAATTGATGAGTATTTTGTCAAAGCAAGAGTTCACTGGTGTTACGATGGTCACATGGATTGTGGGCGTCGCTCGTGTAATAAATAAATGAATCAGCACACTAACATGCTATTAACCGATCAGAGAGGGCTAACGGAGTCACGGCTGCGCTCCGGATGCTGTGATGGATCCACTCGGCCTTCAGCAGCGTTCCTCGCCGTTAATGACTGTTTGATAAAAGACCCTTTCAAACTCAAATGTTGTAAATACACATTTTAATTAACGACGCTGGACTCTCATGAATATTCATGTGTTTGATGCAGCATGGATCTGAGAGGGAGGCTGAAGGCTTCAGGCCCAATATGTGACTCAACAAGGGGCTTTAAACTCCATCTATCCAACATCCAACAAGATGATATCGAATTCTAAAAAATATATTTTTGAAATAAACCAATAATTCTTGTCAATGTAAATGTGTTACTAAGAAAAGAAATTAGACACAAATGTATTTGTACATGAAAGGGAGCAGGCATTTGTATTGGAAATAAAAACAGGATTCTTTACCTTCAATGTATCAAATAAGGATTAATATATTTAGATTTGGGTATAATATTTAAATTTGCTGTACTTCAACACATGTGTCCTCGTTTCTCATCACATGTTAATCTTTTTGTGACACTAACATATGACATCATCACTTATATGCACAAATTACTTCTAATTGTTTAAAATAACGTTACCTGCTAAACTTTTGCTTTCACTCTTAAATCTGCTAAATTAAATAGATTCTGAGTAATATCATCATTAAGAAGTAATAATCTGGAATGAGGGCTGCATGTGAGAACGAATGCAAACAGATGATTCACCTCTTGCAGCTTAAATTATGAATTAGAAGCGTTATTTATTAAATTAATATAATATACGCCATTATTTAAAATATTCTGTCAAACTATCACTTAATTTCTTATTTTTATTCTATTTACTCATTTCGCTTTTGACGAAACGTTTTCTTCTGTTTTTAAGGGTCTATTCACATATTGTTATTTGGACGCATTTGTGCCCATACGGAATAAAAAATATGAATAACAACATTGAATAAAATCATTGTAAAAGGGGGATGTTGATTGTTTTTAAGGCCGATTGTTGCTTGAAGCCAGAACATCTCAAGAAGGAGACTTCCAGCTCCCATCGAGAGGGTCTGTGTGTGTGTGTGTGTGTGTGTGTGTGTGTGTGTGTGTCTGTGTGCGTGTGTGTGTGTGTGTGTGTGTGTTGTGTGCGTGTGTGTTTGGTCACAGCATCTTTTTATCGGTACTCTGGTGATTGAGGTTCGTCCCTGACTCTTTGACCCGCTCGGCTCAGCGCTCCACCAGACGAGGAGGATCGGTTGATTTACTGCCGGCATAAAACAAAGCGCGGCGGCCATATTGAAAATGAGGATTTATGTGTTGACGAAAATGTCAAGAAAAATAGATGAATGAAAGCAGTGATATATTTTACACAATGAGGATCCTGCATTTCGAAATCCTTTAACCATATATTTTAAAGCAGGTGTCAAGTGTTATAAGACATGACCTTTGACCCTTGCCCCCCTCCCTTGCCCTCCCAGGTGGGCGTACTTGCTGGAGGTCCACTCCTCCCTGGGCCATGGAGAACAGAGGGTGGGAGCCGAAGTCCGACGCCTCGAACACCTTCGGAGACACAAGCAGAAGAGTCAAGAGGACCGTGGACTCCCTTTTGGGGAGTTTTTCCTGCGGCGATGAGAGCGTTTCTGGACAGAGGATGTCGCATGTGTACCGACTGAAGCCCTCTGAGCAACATTCGTCATTTGCAATTTTTGGGCTGGACAAAATAAAATGAATTGAAATTAAAATGTTGTGGTTCGATTATAATATACAAATATTTACACACACATATATATATTATATATATATATATTAGTGGTGGGCCGTTATCGGCGGTAACCTGCTGCGTTATGGTGAGACTCTTATCAGCGATAAAGAAGAAATACTGCCGATAATCTATTCTCAAAGTTGGGTTGGGAGCTGGGTCTATGCTACGCAAGCTATGATGATTTTCACCTTGATATTCTGGATGTTCACCTACGAGCGCGGATGTTTACTAGCCAAGAACGAGACGTGCTAGCATGGATGCAGCTACGAAGTCACCGGGTTTGCTTCAGGGAAAATTTATTTTTAAGAAGCTTCCCAATGGAAACCTCGACAAGACGAAGGTTGTTTGCACCGTGTGCAAACAGGAATTAGTTTACTGTAGAAGTTCTTCAAGTCTCAAATACCAGCTAAACGCAAAGCATCGCTTAGCTAACGCGGAAGATGCCGGGCCCAGCACTGATGCAGGGGAAGAGTCGTCGTCAAACTACTATGTTTGAGTGACACCGAGGCGAGCCCGTCAGCACGGCTCCATCGGCCAAGCTAACGAATGTCCTCGCTCAGTGGATCGCCACCAGCGTGGTAGAAGATGACGGGCTCGAGCTTGTTCTTCAGGCGGCCACAGGTGATCCGTCCTACAAACTACCCGCTAGGCGAACTATCATGAGGAGAATACGTGACCAGCACGCCCCTGGTCTCATGTGCCACCTGGCTTGAGAAACCTGTTCTCAAAGACTGACTTTTAGTAATTATTTGGGTAGCACACATCAAATGAGCCATTTTAATCTAGATTAATCTAGATTAATTCCAAGATTACAGTGAGATTAATCTATATTAAAGAAATGAATCTATGCCCCCCACTAATATATATAGATTAGTGGTGAGCATAGACTGTATATATATAGTCAGATGATACGGAATGACACCCCCCCCTCCCTCCTCACCTGGTTCCCTGACAGCAGCACGGTTCCCGGGCTCGGGCCGGGTCGGTACGGGATGGTCGCTCCCTTCGGCGGAGACTGAGGAGACAAGCAGAGGAAGAGGAAGTGGAAGTAGGAGATGAAGAGGAAGTAGGAGAGGAAGTAGAAGTATGAGAGGAAGAGGAAGTGGAAGCAGGAGAGGAAGAGGAAGTGGAAGTAGGAGAGGAAGAGGAAGTAGGAGAGGAAGAGGAAGTAGGAGAGGAAGAGGAAGTGGAAGTAGGAGAGGAAGAGGAAGTGGACGTAGGAGAGAAGGTGACCCTTGTAAGCTTTAGGTACTTTTTAACATGATCTTTTATTTGTTTGGGTGAATATGTTGAAGAATAATCAACTCAGAAATATCATCACATTATTATTTACTTTAGGACGTTTCTGTGTCACGGTTTTTATGAAATGTAAAAATGTACAAAGATAATAAAATAAATGTTTTATTTCCACCACTGTGAAATAATTACACTAATAATTCTGAATCATCAACATTAAATTAATGACATGCACATATAAAAACTAAATATTGTGGCGTTTTTTAGTGCATTTAGAATGATGACAAAAACCCCTTTATATTTTGATGTGGTTATCAGGTTATGATGTGACCTCTCGGCCGTAACGGAGTAAAATAACTGCTCGTTTGCATCGACCGTCCCTGCGGCAGGAAACTAACAGAACATTCATCCAAACACGGTCAAATTAAAACTTTATTATCACGCTGATTAGAAAAAGGAATCCAAGGGAGATCATGTGTTTTCCAGTTAGAAGGAGACTGAGGAAGGTCTTCTGTCACACAACTTGACACACACGCACACACACTCGCACACACACACTCAGCGGCGCGTACCTCGAGGATCACAGTGCAGATGAGTTTAACACACTGGATGATGGCGTCCTGGCTCCCTGATATCGTCACCTCTCGCTCTGTGGAGTTGGGAAGGAGGTCACCTGCCACCTGCACCTGGGCACCTGTCGTCTGTGCACACGCACACACACACGCACGCACACACACACACACACGCACGCACACACACACACACACACGCACACAACGTATAGCTGAACATTACGCAGTTCACGAGTGCTGATTTGAACAAGCAGAGGAACCAGAACCGGTTCCCCGTAACGTTGGACCCACCTCCCGGATCTCCTTGATCTTGGAGCCGCCCTTTCCGATGAGGGAGCCGCACTGGCTGGCCGGGATGACCAGCCGTAAGGAGACGGGAGGCCTGCTGGTCACCGTGCCGTTGGCCACCAGCGCCGAAAGGTCCTGGAAGAGAAAAACAGAACTCAGATGAAGTAATTAGCGTCACGTTGGACACGCATGAGAGAAGATGCTAAATCAAGCATGTGCAAAAAGTTTAATAAAAACACATCAAGTAGGAATTCATAAATTATTACAACTGATATTCCAAATTAAAAATGTACTATTTTTAAAACTTGTTTAAAACTTGTTTTTCCCTATTTATTAATCATTGAATAGTGCCTTTTATTTATTCATTTTTCATTTTTTTATGAAATAAGTATATCTATTGATCCGAATATCACTTTACTCTTTGCATTATATTTTTATTTTGGGACAATAATGTATGAAACATAAATATGTAAATACCATTAAAAACAGGTGAAACGGTGAACATCCCCATGTGACATCACCACGTCACATGACATCACACCGTGACCTCATCATCACATTTATTACATCACAGTCCTCAGTGAGTTTTCTTCTCTCTGGATTAATCTCACATCTCCATCACTGCTCCTCTCACGTTTCTTCTCACGTGTTCACATCTGCCGTCCTCCAATTCATCTAAAATATGTCTCACTTTCTCCCTGATTGAATCTTTGGGGTGTTGAGAAAAATCCATCATTGTGACATCTTCTCCTTTATATTTTACAGATGAAATCAGTTTGTATCCTTATGGTTCAAATGCACTTCAAGTCGCTTTGGATGTGTTGAAATACAGAAAGCAGAGAAATATAATCTATGTTCTTTATTTAATCCCTTTTTATAATCTCTCTATTTGTCACCTCGTGTCCTTCTTTAAACCTTCCAACTTCAGTTAAACATCCTCCTCCCGCTAAGCTAAAAGGGGCGGGGCTTAGCAGAAGGTCAGTGTGCATGCGTGTGTGTGTGTGTGTCTGTGTGTGTGTGTGTGCGTGTGTGTGTGTGTCTGTGTGTGTGTGTGTGCGTGTGTGTGTGTGTGTCTGTGTGTGTGTGTGTGTGCATGCGTGTGTGTGTGTGTCTGTGTGTGTGTGTGTGCGTGTGTGTGTGTGTCTGTGTGTGTGTGTGTGCGTGTGTGTGTGTGTCTGTGTGTGTGTGTGCGCGTGTGCGTGTTTGTGCGTGTGTGTGCGTGCGTGTGTGTGCGTGTGTGTCTGTGTGTGCGTGCGTGCGTGTGTGCGTGCGTGTGTGTGTGTGTGTGCGTGTGTGTCTGTGTGTGTGTGCGTGTGTGTGTGTGTGTGCGTGTGTGTGTGTGCGTGTGCGTGTGTGTGCGCGTGTGCGTGTGTGTGCGTGTGTGTGTGCGTGTGTGCGTGTTTGTGCGTGTGTGTGCGTGCGTGTGTGTGCGTGTGTGTCTGTGTGTGCGTGCGTGCGTGTGTGCGTGCGTGTGTGTGTGTGTGTGCGTGTGTGTCTGTGTGTGTGTGTCTGTGTGTGTGTGTCTGTGCGTGCGTGTGTGTCTGTGTGCGTGCGTGTGTGTGTGTGCGTGCGTGTGTGTCTCTACCTCCTCCAGCTTGGCGGCGATCATGCTGAAGGCCCTGAGGACGCAGTCCGTTGGTCCCGTGATGGTGATGATTCTCTCTGGACAGGAACCCTCTGAGATGTTGATCCTCGCACTGCTCTGTGGGCCACAGGGAGGAACAAGGGAGGGGGGGGGGTTGTGGGAAATTATTCATTTTGGGTGTGGGGGAGGGGGGGGGTCACATTGGGGAGGAAGCATGGAGGTGAGTTACGAGGGAGGGGGGAGGTCGATGGGCAGGAGGAGGCGGAGAGGAGGGACAGATATGTGGGAGGAGACCACACACTGCTCCCCCCTGACTGAAAGGAGACTCACCTGTGATGCGGGAGGAGAGAGAGGGATTAGGAGGAGGCTGGAGGGGAGGAGAGGGAGGGAGAGAGGGAGTAGGAGGAGGCTGGAGGGGAGGAGAGGGAGGGAGAGAGGGAGTAGTAGACGTAGTAAATCAAAGTTTTTCCAGGAGAGGAGGTGGACGAGGGGGGGAGGAAATGAAAAGGCGGTGAGAATATATTTGAGGAGATTAGAGGAGAGAGATTATTCCTGAAGACGACGATGACGGGAGGAAGACGGGAGGCCCGGAAATGAGAGGAGCGTTATTTTTATTATTTAAAGGAAGGAGGAGGAAGGGAAAGGAGAGTGAGAGCTAAAGAAGGGGGGAGAAAGGTGGTGCAAATATTTGAGGAGAAGGTGAAGATATCCAGAAGGTGCAGTAATATAGTACGAGGGGGGGAGGGAGGGGGGGGGCTCTTTAGAGGGAGAAATCTTAAACTAGTTGATTCCGTCTCTTTTGTTTCTAAAGTGAATCCTGAGTCACACGTGTTGATGAACACTGGCTTTTCAAAATAAAACCAACCAATTATGCATAAATTCAAATGCATAATTCATCCGTCCACTCTCGTCACCTGTCAATCACTTGTTTCATCCTTTCATCCAATCAGTAATCCGTCTCCCCTCCTTTCCTTTCCTTCCCGTTCTGACAACAGTTTAGTGGACTCTGTGTTTCTCTTGATAACGCGACCACATGCTGCTCTACCAGCTCAAGTAAACTTAATAAATACTGGTCTATTTGTTTAATGTTCCATGAGATGTGTGAACAAACCAGCTGCTCCAGATGCTTCCACATGTGGAACGTGATGAGTGGAAGGTTTGGTGGGTTTGAGCTGATTTATGGCTCTTCTGGGGAATCAAGGATACAAATAGAGAAATAAGAAAAATACACTAAATGTGTGTTCTGCCCACAATACTATGTAATAGACCATAGGGCAGGGGGCGCTTTAGGGCGGGGCTACACGCTGATTGACAGGTCTCTAATAGACCATAGGGCAGGGGGCGCTTTAGGGCGGGGCTACACACTGATTGACAGGTCTCTAATAGACCATAGAGCAGGGGGCGCTTTAGGGCGGGGCTACACGCTGATTGACAGGTCTCTATTAGACCATAGGGCAGGGGGCGCTTTAGGGCGGGGCTACACGCTGATTGACAGGTCTCTAATAGACCATAGGGCAGGGGGCGCTTTAGGGCGGGGCTACACACTGATTGACAGGTCTCTAATAGACCATAGAGCAGGGGGCGCTTTAGGGCGGGGCTACACGCTGATTGACAGGTCTCTATTAGACCATAGGGCAGGGGGCGCTTTAGGGCGGGGCTACACGCTGATTGACAGGTCTCTAATAGACCATAGGGCAGGGGGCGCTTTAGGGCGGGGCTACACGCTGATTGACAGGTCTCTAATAGACCATAGGGCAGGGGGCGCTTTAGGGCGGGGCTACACGCTGATTGACAGGTCTCTAATAGACCATAGGGCAGGGGGCGCTTTAGGGCGGGGCTACACGCTGATTGACAGGTCTCTAATAGACCATAGAGCAGGGGCGCTTTAGGGCGGGGCTACACGCCGTCTCTACGTGACCCTTATATGGTCACTTTCTTTTTCCTGGTTGTGTTCCCGTGACACACAGACTAAAACACAACTCTCTGTCCCTGAAGACAAACGTTTCTAAAACTATTCATCCCTTGATTGTTTTTCTGTGGATTGTTATGATTATTACGTCTTCCTGGCAGGCAGAGAACTAGTGAGGACAGTTGTCTCCTTGTTGACGACACACAGGAAGCAGCTGTGAGACTTATTTTAAAGACTCAGGAGGACTTCAGCAATCCAACAATAAGGATTTGGTGACACAACACCTCATACCGTGTATCCAGCGCACACTGTGCCTCACCACCTCTTTCTTCATCTCCTGTTTGGAGATGATCTCTTGAAGGCCTCACGTCTCCTTCAACCTATACGCATATTAACGAGTCACCGACGTGCCGCTTCCCTTCCAACGCAGCAAACATCTGAAGTTATGGATCCACCGTGTTTAAATATTCACGCGACTGCGGCAAGCGTCCGACGTTCCAGAGGAGGAATCCAACAACGTGACCACGGGACGAAGGTCCGACACGTAGAACGACGTCCAGCGTCTTATAATCAGCCAAATCTCACGGGAGCTCGTGAAATACAAAATGGGTTCTGTTGGTTTCTGAGTCTCTCTTCATCTCTCTGTCTTTATCTCTTCATCTCTCTGTCTTTATCTCTTTATATCTCTGTCTTTATCTCTTCATCTCTCTGTCTTTATCTCTTCATCTCTCTGTCTTTATCTCTTTATATCTCTGTCTTTATCTCTTCATCTCTCTGTCTTTATCTCTTTATATCTCTGTCTTTATCTCTTCATCTCTCTGTCTTTATCTCTTCATCTCTCTGTCTTTATCTCTTTATATCTCTGTCTTTATCTCTTCATCTCTCTGTCTTTATCTCTTCATCTCTCTGTCTTTATCTCTTCATCTCTCTGTCTTTATCTCTTTATATCTCTGTCTTTATCTCTTCATCTCTCTGTCTTTATCTCTTTATATCTCTGTCTTTATCTCTTCATCTCTCTGTCTTTATCT
This sequence comes from Gasterosteus aculeatus, assembly GCF_964276395.1. Taxonomy (NCBI): domain Eukaryota; kingdom Metazoa; phylum Chordata; class Actinopteri; order Perciformes; family Gasterosteidae; genus Gasterosteus; species Gasterosteus aculeatus. The sequence continues at coordinate 742,818 of NC_135705.1, forward strand.
CTTCATCTCTCTGTCTTTATCTCTTCATCTCTCTGTCTTTATCTCTTTATATCTCTGTCTTTATCTCTTCATCTCTCTGTCTTTATCTCTTTATATCTCTGTCTTTATCTCTTCATCTCTCTGTCTTTATCTCTTCATCTCTCTGTCTTTATCTCTTCATCTCTCTGTCTTTATCTCTTTATATCTCTGTCTTTATCTCTTCATCTCTCTGTCTTTATCTCTTCATCTCTCTGTCTTTATCTCTTCATCTCTCTGTCTTTATCTCTTTATATCTCTGTCTTTATCTCTTCATCTCTCTGTCTTTATCTCTTTATATCTCTGTCTTTATCTCTTCATCTCTCTGTCTTTATCTCTTCATCTCTCTGTCTTTATCTCTTCATCTCTCTGTCTTTATCTCTTTATATCTCTGTCTTTATCTCTTCATCTCTCTCTCTATTTGCGTCCCGGTTCCCCTCATCGACGTGGAGGACACGTATTCCAGAGGGAAGCTCCACATCTTCCGTTTCACGGCTGTCTTCACCGACAGCTTCGACAGCCGAAGACGTGAACGTGACCAACATCAAAAATACGCCTTCTGATGTTTAACTCGCTCTCCAAAAATAGGCCGATATGACGGGAGGATTCTGATCAGAGGGGATTTTAGTGGAGAAGAAACGGCTCCCTGTTGTCTCACAGCTCCGGTACAGATTGGCACAGTATGGGGGGGGGGGGGGGGGGCGATAGAATGGCGAGGAAGGGGGGTAAGTGGCGCCGTCTTACCTCCTCTCGTATTCTCTTCACCGTTTCCCCTTTCTGTGGAGAGACAAAGATCAGAACAACGATGACAGTAAGAACATCGACGGTAGAAGAACTGAAGAACGGGACGAGGAGGAGCTGCGTCCGGACGGACGGCAAGGACCCCTCACACGACCTGTTGACCCCCATGCAGGCGGGCGTCGCCCCGTACAGGGCGAGGAACCGTGTGTCTGTAGCTGGAGCTGCTGGAGCTGCTACTCTTAATATTCTACGGAGATCTCTGCTTGGAAATGTGAAGGAAATATCTGAGGTTGAGAAGATGTGGAACTCACCTTGCCGATGATGCTTCCTACTTCCTGTGGAGGGAAGAGGACGACTGTTAATCCTCAGAGGACAGACAGAGAAACACGACGAGGCGAATCATTCAGATCTCTGCGTGGTTTAAAAACAGAAACACCTCTTTCCTCCTCCACGTGTTTTGAATGGAGAAGAAAAGGTGGAGGGTCCCCGTCTGCTTCGGGGTCCGAGGAGGAATCTCACCTTTCCGTGCATGAGGAGGCGCAGCGTGAGCGTGACTCCCATCGCTCCGTCTCCAAACTCCTGCTCGCAGCTCATGGTGGTGGTGGTGGAGGAGGAGGTGGTGTGGTGGGTGGAGGTGTGGGTGCACTCTGCCACTGGGAGACGCATGAAGGTCCAAGGCCCCCGCAGGCGTACGGAGGCGTCCAGGACTTCACAGAGAAACGTTTGGATAACCCGGCGGAGGAGAACCCTGATCCGTGATCTCAGGTCCTGGTTCTTTCACACTGTGTGGAGAAGGAGGAGGACGAGGAGGAGGAACAGTGACGAAGATTTAAGGGGAACCTCCAACACAAACAGACAAACGCACAAGCTTCACTTCAGAAGAATGAGACAAACACGCGGAGACGCCGGCGTCGTGTCGGTGAGGTTGTGGTGGAAGCGGATTCATGAGAAACACCCGTGTGTGTGCGTGTGTGTCTGTGTGTGTGTGTGTGTGTGTGTCTGTGTGTGTCTGTGTGTGTGTCCTCCATGTAAACCACAGCGTGTGTTAACGTCTGAATCCACGAGGACTCACCGATTGAACATTACGGAGCAGCAGGAGCGAAGTCGTTAAGTGTTTCTTAAGTGACTCGTTAACTTAACGATAAATTGGGATTGTGTTGTTGTTGTTGTTGTTGTGTTGTTGTAAAAAGCCTGAATGTTGCCGCTCCAGCGTGATGAAGCCAGAGCCCCCCCCCCACAGTATGTCTGTATCCTCACCTGCACCGACAGACAGAAGTAGGTCACAGAACACGATGCGCAACGGCTGCACGCGAGGCGACACAAACGCACAAACGCCAGAGAGAAAGAAAGAGCGCTGATGCTGAGCGAGGCTGAAGCGTTCCATCGGTGTTTCTGCAAGTCGCTGTGCAGGAATTCATAGTGTGTGTACTTTGAGTGTGTGTACTTTGAGTGTGTGTGTGTGTTTGGTTTGAGTGACGAGTGCACGTATGTGAGAGACATGCAGGTCTTTTGTGTGCGTGACAGAGAAGCTGAGAACAGAAACCTTTCAATTACTGAAACTCTCAGATGCTTCTGCACAAAGTAAAAACAGCTGCAGACACACACACACACATACGCAGACACACACACATACAAGCACACACACACGCGCGTACACGCACACACACACGCACACACACACACACACACACACACACACACGCACGCACGCACGCATGCACACACACGCACACACACACGCACACACACACACACGCGTACAGACGGGATTTTTAGTCAAACTAAGAGAAGGAAGAATAAATGTGAGACGTTGTCGTCCTGCAGATCAGCTGATGTCTTCATGTGTCGACATTAAAGCAGATAAAAAGTGTCCAATTGTTGTGCAGCATTAATCATTGACACAGCGTGTGCGCTCCGTACGGGACCTTTGCTCCTCATATTTAATACATTCATGCGTCCTTTTCTTCAGTGACCCAGTTTCCCGCTGCTGATGATTATTTCAGGAGCATGTAATGATAAATACATTTATATCAGTATGTGCATGTTCATGTGTGCACGCTACATGAAAACAAAAGCAACCACAGATTTGGTTTGTGTTGTAATTGTTCACACGGAGCTGCGTCCGTCTGTAACCACGGGGACGGAAACAGAAAGACGCGGCGTTCCTTCACCGACCGGTGGAACAAACCGGCTCAGACACATTTAAACTGACGCTGATCTTCATTCCGACGTGCGATTCAAGTTGAGGTGAGCGTGTAAAAGTCTAATTGTTATTTTTTGAAACAAAAAACAGAAAAGGATCCTGGGAAGTGAGAACACGTCCCATCAAAGCGAAGTGGACCTAATTTACGTAAAGTAAAGTTACGGAACATTTCAAGGCTGAAATGAATTTAATTCCTGAAGCCTGAATTTATCAGAAAGAAATCAGCTGAAATGAGTTTATCCACCTAATAAATACATTTAATTCATATTAATATAAACTCTTTATAATGAAAGAACATTCAGGTTGATTAATAGAAAATAAATCATCCATCAGGTAAAGTGAAATAAACCAATTGTTTTCAGCGACGTAGAAATGTGAAATACAACATTTGAAACGAGTGAATCGTGTGTTCATAAGAATAAACCGCTGAAAGATGTGAAGTGACCACTGCGTTATTAATTATTATTGTCATATGTTCTGTGTGACACGCGCATCGTAAACATTATGTTAAGGCATATATAAATATATATTAATATTATATATATATATTAATATATATTAATATTATATATATATATTAATATATATTAATATTATATATATATATATTAATATATATATATATATATATATATATATATATAAATATATATATTTTAAAGCACGGCACCACGACTGCACTGTTCTTTTTAACACACAGACGCACTAAAATCCCCCTGCTGCCCCCCCCCCCCCCCCCCCTCGTTACCGTCGTCTTTCTCTGGGGGAGAAATCAAGCGCTCACTGAGCCGCTCGGATCCAGAGACACGTCTCCCGTCTCTGCACGGACACGTCCTTTGGACAGACGAGGATAAATCAGGACACCGGAGACGGAAACATGGACCCCCCTCGGGGGGGAGGGGCCCTCTTCTGGGGGACGAACGAGCAGGAAGCGATGGACTCGTGATCCAATTAGACGCTCCGCAGAAGCAGAGCGCTCGTTGTTATCGGGCCCAGATCCGATAACCGGGTCCATTAAGCCGATTGGCGGCACCAGAGGGTCACGGGAGCGTTTGAGATGTTTGATTCATTGC
>NC_135705.1:751849-816560 GCF_964276395.1 Gasterosteus aculeatus
CATGAAGCAGGGGGCCTTTAGGGCGGGGCTTACTGTGATTGACAGGTCCCAAACAGACCATGAAGCAGGGGGCCTTTAGGGCGGGGCTTACAGTCATTGACAGGTCTCAAACAGACCATGAAGCAGGGGGCCTTTAGGGCGGGGCTTACAGTCATTGACAGGTCTCAAACAGACCATGAAGCAGGGGGCCTTTAGGGCGGGGCTTACTGTGATTGACAGGTCCCAAACAGACTATGAAGCAGGGGGCGTTTTAGTGCGGGGCTTACTGTGATTGACAGGTCTCAAACAGACCATGAAGCAGGGGGCCTTTAGGGCGGGGCTTACTGTGATTGACAGGTCTCAAACAGACCATGAAGCAGGGGGCGTTTTAGTGCGGGGCTTACTGTGATTGACAGGTCTATACCAGGGAAGTACACGCCTTTTCCAAGTATGGTTACTTCCTGTTCAACCACAACACGGCACAACGGTATTCGATGCTCTATAACATTGGTCCACAAGGCAACGGTTGAAACGTCCGCGAATACCAGCAGCTTCTTTACGTCCTTTATTTCCACCTGGTTTGTGAATGAGACATTACGATTTTATAACAGTTCTATAATACTACAAAACGGAATATTATGTTTTACATCATGACATCATGCGGGTCCTCCATACATCATCACCTGAACACATTTTCATATCTGAAGCCGACAAGGATGCGTTAAAACTAGGTCAGCATAAGAAATATATCCCACCACGAAACATCTGTCACTTCTAATAATAGAACAAGAGAATCAAGAAAAACAGAAGCAGCGAGACGCGGAGGACGACTGATGGAAAGAAGAGGAAACAGGAAGAAGAGGCGGGGGGGGGGTGTAATTCCATCTTAAAGACGGACGGCCGTATACGCCCATATGACCAACACACGCACACACACACACACGCACACACACACACACACACACACACACACACACACACACACACACACACACACACACACACACACACACACAGAGTCTGTTCTTGGGAGTCAGCTGTTCATGGCGGTCCGTCCGTCCGTCCGTCCACCTGCTCTCTCAGCTTCTCACAGACAGTTAACATCTCCTTTAATCTCCTTCCCATTTTAAAACGGGACCTTTTGATGGTGGAGACCGAAACCTGGAGATGAAAGAAGATTTTAAGTAAAGAACTCTGATCAAACCCTCATGACTGGCTTCTGCTCCACAGTGTGAGAGTGGCTGAGGCTCATGGGTAACGTAGTTTATAGCTGCTGCTTCCCATGTTACAACAGCAGGACAAACCTTCATACTGTGGTTATATGTGCGTGTTTTCAGATCGAGGGCCTACACTTGATGATTATTATGTTAAAACATAAAAACATATGTCTTTATTGTGTGAATCTAAAAACTGACTCTTTCAGCTTTTTATATTTCAAACTCTCGTCCTAACGAGATGTCGAGCATGTTGCCTCGTTTGTTCACTCCAAATGATCCGAATGACTCATCCCAGCTACGCCTTGTTTGGGTGGAGGGTCAACCCGGCTCCGCCCCCTCCCCCATTAACCCTCCCTGTCCCGTCTCCACATCCGTCACTCCCCCTCCGTGAAGGAAGGAGAGGGAGGGATGTTTCGCCTTCATTAGCGAACCATTTCTCCCCCCCGACCCCCCTCTCACCCCTCCCTCCCCCCCCGGCGGTGCATTAACAGATTAAACAGCGAGCGATGTCTTCTTCAGAGCCTCCTCATCGCGCGTCCTCGCTCTTAATTCCCCTCTGAAGTCGTTTCAGTGAGTTTCTGTCTTTGGAGCACCGACGTTCCTCGTTCCTCAGGACGTGCTCCCCATCGCCCGCTGTCCTTCGCCCGCTCTGCGTTGGGTGGAACATTGTGAATGGGTTTCAAACGGAAGGAAAGGTGTTTGAATATGAGGCTTCATGCAACGCTGACTTGATTCAGAAGGAAATCAGAAGATGGACGGATGTTGGAAGATGAAACACTAGAGTGAGTCGGTGTTTTTGGCCTCGTGAAGAGCAATAATTCACATGATGAAGCTTCCATGATGAACACATGAGCAGAGTCGCTGTCAGTTACTGAGCTGAGTGGAGACAAGAGGACGTTCGTATAGAGATGTTGTCTCTTCTATAAGACGTCTTCTTCTGGACCGATGGAAAGAAAACATTTTACAACTTTAGATTTCTTCTGAATCCACAAAGTCACCATCAGTTAATGCACCGGTGGACGGTTATGAGTCGTTTCCAATGAGGACGAGGTGAAGGAAACGCTCCGTTCTGTCCTCGGTGAACATGTGAACACACACATGAAGCTTTTATTAATGCAACAAATTAGCAACATTTGCTTCTAAAAAGATTATTAAGACATTAATAGATAAAATAAAAAAAGGGTTGAAAACATCTAGAGGGAAAAATAGAAACGCAAAGCGAAGGATGAGAGACGGATTTATGAGGCTGCAGAGAAACACGTGACGAGGAGGACAAAGATCGGCCTTGTGACAGCCAACACATCGCACACAGAGGGGCTCTGTGTGTGTCTGTGTGCGTCTGTGTGTGTGTGTGTGCATGAATTCCTCTGATGCATCACAGATGTGTGTGTGTGTGTGTGCGCATTCCCTATCCTCATGTAAGCATCTATTGTGCTGCAGTCCCTTCATAGTCATTGTGTGTGTGTGTGTGTGCGTGTGTGTTGCTGTTGCTCAGTCAATGCCTGAAGTCAGTACCAAGTGTTCTCTCCTCTCGCGTCATGTGATCGACGGTCATCACAGACGTTTTGTAACTCTTAATAAAGTAAAGTGCGTGTGCGTGTGCGCGTGTGTGCATGCGTGTGCGTGTAGGACAGAGGTCTGAGGGACAGGATTCAAAGCAGAGACAGAGTCTCAGTGGTTCTTTGTGGTTTCATTCTGGCTGCAGTAACACGTCTGTGATTTATCGACGTCCCACGAAAACATTTCTCATGTTACTACATTTCCTCGTGAACGAGGGAGCATGGAGAGCGTGTGCTTAGCGTGTGCTTAGCGTGTGCTTAGCGTGTGCTCAGCGTGTGGCGAGCTCGTACGGAGCGTTGCAGCACGCCCCCACCAGACACGTGCAGATTGGATTATTAAAGACGAGAAATCACTTCCTGTACTTTGAGAACTTAATGACGTCCTCGTTGCATCAGGTTACAAACCTCCAACTGTCCAACTGTCCAATACAGAGACGCACGAAGAAGACAAACCGTATCCAACTCTGATGAGAAAACACGTCTGAGGATCACCCCCCCCCCCCGTAGAAGGAGCCACATTTAGAGACAAAGTCCAGCTGATCGATTCCACCTCCAGAGTATCTTCTCCCCTTTATCTGCTCTCCATCCCCAGAAGGGGGGGGGGGGGGGGGGCAACAAAGACTGTTATTCATTCAGCAGATTTTCACACGCAGTTCACCTCGAGAGGCAACAGCAAACCAGAGACGATATTTAGTCATTTAAATTGCAGGAGAAGCGGTGGCTTTGAACGAAAACTAGGTCATGATGACGAGTGGGGGGCGGGGGGGGGGGGGTCTTCTGGCTGGGATTAGAGGAAGCTCACCTGAGCTACTGAAATGAATCTAGTCCACTTCAATCGGCCTTAAGACACATTTTTAAAGACAATCATTTGAATCCACAAACCGACCCAAAGGTTTTCACAGCGAGAGGACGCTGTGGTTTGCTGGTAGACGTCGTCATGGTGATGCCGTTGGTTTGAAGCCTCGCCGTCATATTGTTGGATTTTTGCAACCGGTTAACAGGACGTGACCATATATGGACTGAGGAGGAAGTGGAGACCTGCCAATCAGCGTGTAGCCCCGCCCTAAAGCCTCCCCTGCTTTATGGTGTGTTTGACATCACGGGACAAACACACCTTCCTTCCTCTCCCACTGATCTTCTCCTCCACCCCCCACACTGGCTACTCGCTCTGCACCCCCCCACACACACTTAGGTCTCCTTCTTCCTCTGGAGACCTTAAGTGCATTAGGATGAGAGGCTCCAGCTCCTTCACGCTCTCCCTCCTCGCGATGAGGAAACAGAGCCTTTACGTCCATTAATGAGCATCCGCTCAATCCCACAGGAAGCTTCTCCGCCCTGACAGACTGAACTCTGGGCCGGTCGAGTCCACGAAGCTCTCTGGGAAGCTCTGAGGAGCCTTTGTTCCACAGGCAGAACCCAAAGGGTAGAAAAGACGAGGAACGAACACACACACACACACACACACACACACACACACACGGCGACGTGATGAGGAGGAACCACGGGCGTCATGAGCGGCATGCTGAGGAGAAGTACGACTCTCATCCTCCTCTGTGGAAACAGACGGACGAGGAGAGACATGCTGCAAAACACAAGAGCAATGACCAGACTAAATCACATGAATTGCTTTCATGATCTGAGAAATACATTGATTGATTGATATGCATCAATCAAAGTATTGGAAGGCCGTGCCGGCTCTGAATGTTAAACTGTTCACATCGGTTCCTCCTCTGCAGACTCCTCATAGTTGAGCAGAAGAGATCAAGAACTCATATTTTTTTGACAGATTCTCCTTGAAGCAAACTGTTTATTTGGGGCAAGATTTTAAATGAGAAATATTTCTGATGAAAAATGTTTTTTAAAGCACAGTTTGGCGATCTTTGGTCTTTGTCACACGTGATGCGTTTAAGGACCATCGTAAAACATCACGTCAGGATTCTGGCATCAACATTTGCATTCCTCTCGTCAAGACATCGGGACGAAGATCAATCTCACTGAACTCTGAGGAGAATCAATACAACAAATCATGATGTTACCAAGGTGACAACTTCCCTCTGCAAGCCCTCAATACCTCAACTGTGCTTCACACAGAAGATCCCCAGATAGGCATGTTCAACCTGCCGTAGTCTGCATGTCCAACACCTCACACACAAAACATATCTAGAGGGATTGACGACTGTGACAAAATAATACACAATAGTATCATTATTAAAACATGTTGTGTTAAGCGTCCTGTACTTTTAATACAATGCAACAAAGTCTGTGAGCTCAACCTGCAGAAACATCTCAACAAGGTCCACACGTCCTTTATCTCCTCCATCCTCCAACAGCTCGACAACAAGCCTGCAATGACCCAAGGAGGAGGAGGAGAGGAGAGGAGGAGAGGGGTCAGAGTGAGGAGGAGGAGAGGAAGAGAGGGATCAGAGTGAGGAGAGGAGGAGGGGGATCAGAGTGAGGAGGAGGAGAGGGATCAGAGTGAGGAGAGGAGGAGGAGAGGAGAGGGGGAGAGGGATCAGAGTGGGGAGGGAAGGAGGAGAGGGATCAGAGTGAGGAGAGAAGGAGGAGAGGGATCAGAGTGAGGAGAGGAGGAGGAGAGGTGGAGAGGGATCAGAGTGAGGAGAGGAGGAGGAGAGGGATCAGAGTGAGGAGGAGAGGGATCAGAGTGAGGAGAGAAGGAGGAGAGGGATCAGAGTGAGGAGAGGAGGAGAGGGATCACAGTGAGGAGAGGAGGAGGAGAGGTGGAGAGGGATCAGAGTGAGGAGAGGAGGAGGAGAGGGATCAGAGTGAGGAGAGAAGGAGGAGAGGGATCACAGTGAGGAGAGAAGGAGGAGAGGGATCACAGTGAGGAGAGGAGGAGAGGGATCACAGTGAGGAGAGGAGGAGAGGGATCACAGTGAGGAGAGGAGGAGGAGAGGGATCAGAGTGAGGAGAGAAGGAGGAGAGGGATCAGAGTGAGGAGAGGAGGAGAGGGATCAGAGTGAGGAGAGGAGGAGAGGGATCACAGTGAGGAGAGGAGGAGGAGAGGTGGAGGAGAGGGATCAGCGTGAGGAGAGGAGGAGGAGGAAGGTGAGAAGGAGAAAGAGAGAGAACACTTTCACTAGTTAACGGTGACGTCATCGCCTGAGGACGAGGGAAAGCTGAACATGGAGATGAAGTTAGTTGGAATAATAAAAAGGAGGCGGGGCTTATGTAAGAGCTCATGGAAATAGTTTTTGCCCCCCGGCTGAACAATGGCTCCATTCTTGGGCTCCATTAGCTCCATAATGCCCCCTGTATTACATTAGTGACATTAGGAAGGTCCTGTGGAGCTGAAGGGAGTCAGGTGACCATTTTCATACGATGCAAATATTGATCGCAGCCTCTTTAAGGGGATTGGATCTCATAGGAATCACACACACACACACACACACACACACACACACACACACACACACTGGACGTGCACTCCACACAGAGCTTCATAAACAAGGCAGAAATCAGACACCATCTTTGATTATCGAGTGAAAGCTTCAGCTCAAAGTTTCAGATTCCAGCTTCTCCAAAATGAATATTTGGGGAAGCTGTTATCTTCGCCCCTCGTCAACGATATGAGAACAAAATACAATGAAATAGTTCTCAAAAGGATCCACGAATGGAGGAATAACAATAATTGTTTTTTTTCTTGTTCAACTCTAACAACAACAACAACAACAACAACAACTGCCCCCCACGAGCACCGTTTCCAATGGCCCCTTAAAATGTAGTTAGAAAGCTAATTAACTGCTAAACTGGTTACAGAAAAGGAGCTGACGTACAAGCTATCAGGCTAACTAGCTATCAGGCTATCTAGCGAGCTAACTAGCGATCTCTGGAGCGGATGAAGCGATGGTCCCGACAGGGACAACAAATGTCCGTTCTTCTCCTACTGGTTTTCTGTGGTAACACCTTTTAATTAATACTTACAATTAATTCAACTTCTTTCATTTTGAAGAAGATATTTTGTAGAAAAGTAGTTTTAAAAATCACACAGTGACCAGAAGCTGTTCCTGCTGATCTCACTGTGATTGTTACTGATAGGAACACGATGCAGCGGTTGTTCCTGTGATGTCCGTGGTTCTTGTTCCAATGTGGACATTCACGTTTTAATCTGCGAGTTAAAAAAACTATTTCTAAAGGAGAAACGTTGTCGTTAACGTGAATGGAGTCATTGAAGATGAGCTCCTAACATCGCCAACAACAACCAGGAAACATTTATGTCAGACATACAAGGAGATACGACAAAGAACATCCAGTAACAAACAGGACCTTGTGATTCCTCCTCAGCATCTGAGCCCCCGTCAGGCCTCCTCACTCACTGAGCCACCCTGTCCCATAAAGACCCCCCCCCCTCACCCTGCTCACACAAAGACACACAAAGACACACAATAGTTTGAGTGTCTCCTGCTGATGGAACGACTGAACATCTGTGCGCCTCAGGGGAGACGAGCCATGTGCCGCCTGGACTCTGGGAGGGGGGGTCCGTGTAGCCCCCCGGGAATAAACAAGAGCAATAATTACCTTTTCCATCATATTAATAAAACATTTATATCTAGCTCAAGAGGGGGGGGGGTCAAAATACCAAAATACCATGTTGGAATAGTAACAGCTTATGTTTGAGACGCTTTCCCTTTGGATTGTTCATTTATTTACTAGACGTATGTCCTAATATATACACATACATATATACATACACATATACACACATACATATACACAGTTATCAGAGAGACCCTTTGATCTAGTACCTATGATCCTTTGATCTAGTATGTCCTATTTTTCATATTTATATTAAATATTCTGTCTAATTCTGCTGTGGAACAGTTGAGGAGCATCTTGAAGACGAGATGTTTTTAGCAGCTTCTCGCTGATAAACACTTCCTTTAAAAAGGTCTCGAGTATCTCTGTCCTTAAGCAGGACACAGCGGGACACACCGAGGACACAGCGGGACACACCGGGACACAGCGGGACACACCGAGGACACAGCGGGACACACCGGGACACACCGAGGACACAGCGGGACACACCGGGACACACCGAGGACACAGCGGGACACACCGAGGACACAGCGGGACACAGCGGGACACACCGAGCCCGAGGAAGTTAAAGCCCCCCCCCGCCCCCCCTCACCGGCGGTCCGCTGCATCCCACCGACACACAACAAGAAGCTTCCTATAAGTCTCTTTTAACGCGTGCACGTGGTGGAGGCATGCAGCGCTGACACGCGCGCACGCACGCGCCCGCGCGCAGCTTAAAAATAAGAACATTTGAAGGAAGCGATGCGACATGAAGGTTTTCTTACCGGGAGGAAGAGGAGCGACGACCGGACGATGAGGAAGAATAAATGATAAATCCTGCGGGGAAGAGGAAGAGGAGGAAGAGGAGGAAGAGGAACCCGCCCGCTGCTGGGAGGAATAATCCGACTGTCACCGACAATAAACCGAGGAGGAGGAGGGGAGAGGGGGGGAGGAGAGGGGGGGAGAGGGGGGGAGAGGGGGGGCTACTCCATCCATCCAATTAGAAGCAGCGGGCTGATTGTGTGAGGAAACGCGGCGTGTCGCTGGTGAGAAACCTCATGAACATAAACATGTAGAAATGTCCCTGTTTACAGTAACAGCTGATGGTCTGAGCGCGCGGGGCACATTCTCCCCTCTGACGTCAGTCTGTTGGGGTTATTTGCACGTTTAAAGACTTTACCCCCCCCCCCCCCCCCCCCCCACACACACACACACGGTCCCGCTGCCATCTAGAGGCACAGAGCGAAAGTTCAAGATGAATCCAAATCTTCATCATCATAAGAAATGTACAGTTTTCTCTGTACTGTTTTAGATGTGATGGAATCTTTACAATGTTTACTGAGGGAATAATATGGCGGCAAATCACTGTCAAAACAAAATGATGACATGTCCTTTAGGATCTGTCAAATCAGGTCCTTCCCTCACGAGTTTTCTATTTTACCAACTTCACCGAGCTATGAAGGAGCCTTCGCTCATATCTCACCCCATAATGTCGCCTTTATAAGATAGTCACAGATTCACACTTTCATTTGACTCGTTTTCTCATAGACTTCTATGGGACCAGAGGAGTCGCCCCCTGGTGGACACTACGAGAATGACGCTTTAACGCATTTCTTTGGTTGAGCTTTGGAAATCCAATAGAACGTCTTGATGACCTACAGTGTTTCTCGACGTGGAGGGATGTGATCACACTTACTGCTGTATTACATGTCATGTTTTATTTGATACATTTGTCTGCCAGCCCACTCAACAGGAACTCCATATATGGGATGATCAGCGAGCGACGCCATCAACATAATGGGGCTGGAATGTGAGTGAGTGTTTGTGTACTGCTATTGTTAACTAAGTTATATTAGGAGTGTGTGTGTGTGTGTGTGTGTGTGTGTGTGTGTGTGAGTGACGAGCAGCAGCGACAGGTTCAAGAGGCTCTAAAGACCCAGGAGAGAAGAATGTGTAAAGAGGTGACTGACCAACTGGAATGTTCCTGATATAACTACTGACCACGAGGAGAAGACACAGAGGTGAGAGATCAATAGATACTGTGGAACATCATCATGGAGATCATGTATGTATAGACAGGTAGAGCATTGCTATGGATGGTTTGGTTGGTGAAGTCTGCCCTCTACTGTCTGTACGTAACTCTTATCAAACATGACGTCCAAACTGTAAATTCAAATTGCGTTTTTTCATAACTGGTTTCAGTTCATTTTTCAATTCAATTCATTTTATTTTGTACAACCCAAAATCGCAAATTAAAAATTTGCCTCCGAGGGCTTTACAGTGAGTAGACATGCAACATCCTCCTGAAACCCTCACATCAGCACAGGAAAACTCCCCGAAACGAAAACCCTTCCACCCTGACTAAGAAACCTCAGTGAGAACGTCAGAGGAGGATCCGTCTCCTGAGGGACAGACTACGATGACGTCATGAGGACAGAATGAACAACGTAGAAGAGGAACGATACATTCAGTTTCTAGTACAGAAATTAAAATAATTGTGAGTAGTAAGCAGGTGTACGACAGGACCACCGTCACATGGAACCACCGTCACATGGAACCACCGTCACATGGAACCACCGTCACATGGAACCACCGTCAGATAGAACCACCGTCAGACGGAACCACCGTCAGACAGAACCACCGTCACATGGAACCACCGTCAGATGGAACCACCGTCGCATGGAACCACCGTCACATGGAACCACCGTCAGATGGAACCACCGTCGCATGGAACCACCGTCAGATGGAACCACCGTCGCATGGAACCACCGTCACATGGAACCACCGTCAGATGGAACCACCGTCGCATGGAACCACCGTCGCATGGAACCACCGTCACATGGAACCACCGTTGCATGGAACCACCGGGAGGGAGGGAGTTTAGCAAAGGGTAATGTTAGTTTATGATGACAGTAACAGTAATGTGATTAATATTTAAAATAATACTAATAATTAAACCTGCGAGCAGCGATGAAGTGACCTTCGCCTCCTTTGCGCGTCGGGGAAGCTGCCCGACAGACGGACACGAGTTCTGAATAAAAAAAAAGAGTTAGTCCACAATGTGAGGACATCCACAGACTAAGACGAGACATGTCCACTGCAGACTTTGCTGTCCAAGGACACGTCCAAAAAGAGTATAAATAAGTTATTCTCCATAGAACCAAAGCAGAGAAGAGCTGAGAAGACATATCTCCTGCTGCAGAGAGAAGGGAGAACCCTCAACCAGCTTTCAGGAAGTGGAACATGTGATGGACACACGGTTCAGCTTCAGAGGTCCGGCAGATGTATTCTGCAAAGGGAACACACTGGATATGTCTCTGCATGGCAAAGACACCAGCATTTTAACATGTATGACGAGCTGGACGCTTAGTGAAGCCTTTCACTCGAGACCTTTTTAAACGATCAACAATGACGGTGAAATGAGAGGACAAACATTGGGAGGTTTGATGACATCTAGAAAGCCCATCACCTCCGAGAACGGCGCCACGTCCTGAAAGGTACTTCATCTTTTTAAAGTTCATGGGTCGTCCCTCGAAAGTCTGACAAACGTATGCAGGATGAGAAATACAGACACAAAAGAGAATGTGGTTGATTTGGATATTTTTGTTCGACGTGAGCTCCCTGAGCGGCCAGCAGGGGGCGCTCTGACCACAAGGAAGGACCCGATGAGCAGAGCTAATCTGCCCCGGAGGGAGGGGGGGGGGGGGGTTGTGTCACGTGACTGGTTCAGCAGGGAGAACTCCCATGAATTATGAGAACATGAGAAGATATGGATCTAGTCTACATGGTCCACTCGGGGCCTCGGGGAGTAACTGAGGTAGCGACTGGTGGTCTCACGTGACCCCCAGAAGCGTTTCCT
Organism: Gasterosteus aculeatus; assembly: GCF_964276395.1. NCBI lineage: Eukaryota > Metazoa > Chordata > Actinopteri > Perciformes > Gasterosteidae > Gasterosteus > Gasterosteus aculeatus. The sequence goes on from NC_135705.1 coordinate 762,997, forward strand.
TTATTAATAATCATAAGCCGACAGGATGCAAAAAGAAGCTCTGACAATATCTCATTGAGACAATATCTGCAACCACATAACTTTGAACCTTTTAATTCATTTCAGGCTCATGTTTGTTGTAAATAAATGTTGTCTTGTTCGTTTCAGTCTCATCGTTTGTTTGTCCTTTTGGCGCCACTGGTTTTATTTATTCTTCCACCTGTAGACATAAACCTCATAAAACTAACGCCACGAGGGATCCGATCAAACCACAAAGCCTTCCAGTGAAAGCTTTGTTCACTCTCCAAAACAAACAAACAAACAACAAGCAAACAAACAGGCAAAGTCATAAAAGTCAAAGTTAAAAAACAAAAGGCAGCACATGAAGCAATTTATGCGTCTGGGCAGGTGAAACAAAGTCAAAGGCTTTTGAAGAACATCTGCTTCAGAGAAAAACAAATGACAAAAAATGTCAAGATATCATGAAGAGATGAAACGTGGGGTCTGAAGGCAGAATCTGCACCGAGTAGAAGAGACACCAACATGTCTGGAGAGTCGGAGGAGCGACCGGCGACTCGGCCTGAATGAAGATGAAGGTCCGGGCTCCCCGACCACGTCACGCAGGCCTCAGAGATGAAGGCTGAAGGCTCTCTGACCGGATGTGTGTACAAAGAGCGGGACGCTCGCGAGCCGTCTGACTGATGTCTCGTGGCGTCAGTTGTCTCATTAGAACTGGATTATGGATTATAGATGGATGAGAGGCTGCAACGGAAACAGCAACTTGAAAGAACACATTAGAATCTGGGTTCGACTTGAAAGAATCCTTTGAGTAACATAAAAAGGAAAAGGTGTTTGTTATTAATAGTTGATTTGAGATGAAAGACAAATGTGTCCTCATGCATGAGGACTATTGGACGATTATCCCGCTGGCTTTGTGTACTGACCTGAAGGCAACTCCTCTCTTCTCTTGGGCACAATGCAGAAGACCCTTAAATACCTTCTAGTTCTAATAACTTCTAGTTGGCAAATGCTAACATGCTAAACCGGGGTAGCTAACATGGTAAACGTCTGAACAACAGCATATTAGCATAATGAGCATAATTAGCTCAAGGATGATTTTATTGCTTTGGACAAACTAAATGAGCTATTTGTGTTTCTGTACTACAATAGTTGTAGTACAGAAACAGGCCAGTTACTGCCCCTGAGCAAGGCACCAATCTCCAGCAGCTCACAGATGTTAATGATGTTGCATTAAATGTCCCTGCTGGAGTTCTAGAAAATCCCTCATGTGGTTTTGTCCCTGAAGTGCTCACCTGCCGCTCCGTTAACACGTTTCTCAACGGATTTGTTCTAATAAATTGTTCTAATGACTTCTGGTGTTACATTTCAATGCTCCTGTGAGCCGCTCTCGACATCTTTCCAGGTACTTCTCAAAGATATATTATTGAAAGAGTACTACACTAAATCTCATTACCATTGAAGTTATTAATTCAAGTGTCTCATCCGCTCCGCCGACGGGACCCGAGCCGCTGAAATGTACTTTTAAACCGTGATTCCTTTTAGCTTATGGTTTTGTTCCAGTTTTCCCACCGTTTGGACACAACGTAAAAACGGACAAGGCTGATGAAATATGTCTTTATCAGATATTATAAATTATTATAAATATTAATCCGACCAGTGAGCATCATTCGTGCTTTACAGTCTGTACACATGCGACATCCTCTGTCCCCAAACCCTCCATCCAGAGGAGGACCCGTCTCCGGATGGACAGACGACGTGTCGCGTGTACAGAATGAACACCGACGTAGATGTACACGCGTTACGTGAAACACCAGCTCGTTTGCTGGATAAGCCCTGACCTTACTGTGTCTCTGAGTCATGAACCAGTGCTTCTGATGCAGCCGTGATCCTGATGTGCGTCCAGGTGGACAAGTCTCCGACCACCAGTCACCTCGCATCTACAAGAGGACGCGAAAAGAACCGACTTCAAACTATGAAGTCCAATTAAAGTTGGTCTCATGCAAAACATCATCTTCTCCTTTGAAGCTGTGAAGTGTTCAGTGTGTTGAACCGAATTCACTTTGAAGTGTGAGCATGCGTGCTATTGTGTGTGTGTGTGTGTGTGTGTGTGTGTGTGTGTGTGTGTGTGTGTGTGTGTGTAGTGGTTGCTGACACACGGCATGCGGATGCATCAAGAGAACACGTGCACTCGCCGTATTAAATCAGAGAGTCAAGGTTGGTCACCACATCAAGGCCATAGTGGCTCCACACCATCGTTTAATGATATGAGGATAACGGCTTTCCTACTACGTGTGTGTGTGTGTGTGTGTGTGGCTGCTCACACATGCCGCACTGTCTCATGGGAAACCAAATCACTGCTCAGGGCCGAACTGAACTCCCCAGATAAGGAAGAGGTGGAGGCAGATGGATGAGAAGCAAACAGGAAGATGGAAAAGAGAGAAGAAGGATCACAGAGAGCGACGCTTCCCCCCCAACGTGCACACGCACATGCACACGCACACGCACACGCACGAGTCCTGCAGACGCCGTCGCCGCTTCCAGCAGCCAGCGTCTGGCTCCTGGTTCAGACGGCTGGTTCCAGCCGCTGGCTGCAGCAATGCTAGCAGGTTCTACTACTCCAGTCATTAGACGTGGACGTGAATATTCCTGTACTGGCGAGGGGGAGCGAAGGTGGATGCTAAGAGACGCCGCCGTCCCGTGCTAACTAGCCAGCTGCTGTTAGCCAGCTCGCTAGCCCCCCCGATGCTGCGGTCACTGATGTGTTCATGGTGATGTGTGCTTCCCTCCGCTGGGGGAAGACTGGATGAGTCCTTCAGTTGTGTACCCGCTCAGTTTGCGTCTCTGGGCTTAATGGCGCTACGGTCGCTATTCGCTTTAGTCGTCGCGGTAAAAATAAAAGGAATTGTGTAAAAATCGGAGCTTCCGGCTGCTTTCATTTGGCCGTATTTCTTTTTCTTTGGCACACAAACAGCGCTTCACCAATCCGATCGCTCTACATACACGAGGAGTGAGCTCTGCTGGTCACAGAGGTCACGTCAGGGGGACAACGGAGGCTTCTTGGGACAGAATGTCCAAAACGTACCCGGCCTCCCCAAAGCATTCTCTTGATGAATTCACAGGTCATTGTGAAAGTACCACTTTCTGAAGGGACGTGAGGGTGTTTGTTACAAAGGGGGCTTTGAGTAATAATACAGCACACACACACACACACACACACACACACACACACACACACACACACACACACACACACTGCTGGGTCAGGGAATAAAGCCTGTTCCTAACTAATCTGGTTAATAATCTTCACTAGGTCAGATGACCAGAGGGAAAAACAGTCTCACATCTGATGAATTATTTAACTTTCCTAAAAAAAAAAGGTCATTCAGGGGCTAAACTTTGAGCACAATAAATAATTCAGAGAGGGACAGCTTCCATCCATTAAAAATCAATAAGTTGTGTGTTGTTGTCAGGAAACGAGTTAATTAGTTCGTGTGTTTCTCTAAATAATCTTTTATTTTTGTCTTTTCCGTCTCTTAATGGGATTATTTCTAAAGTCAGCAGATGAGGGAACGTTGGCTGCTGGTTTCTTTTACTTTGAAAGGGTGACACATCAGCGCCTGACTGACTGGCAGGCTGAAGGTGGAGGTCTACTGCGTCTCCCCTGGGCTTTAAGAGGATTAAGTGCTCTCAGCTCAGGGGGGCCGGGGGGGGCGATATGCGCATAGAAAGAGACGCCTTGGCCACAACACAGGTCAATGTTATTTATATGAATTGCTGCCTTTGCTAAAGACATTTTCCCACTGGGGGGCAAATAAACGCACGGACATAAATACCCTGAATATTGTGTGACTCTGGACTATTATTGTGAAAGGTAATAAGTGAAACTGGTCTGCGTTTCCTTCGTCAAGGAGCACTGAAGGGCCCCAAGAAGGAGGCGGGCTTTACCGCCTTACAACTGACTTACTTCCTGTTTTAATGTCGGTAGATGGACATTGATATTGAACTGCCGCTAAAACCATCGTCTTGCATCCCGGACGCCATCATCATACATGGGGGGGGGTGATGTGTGAGAAGTGAAGAAGAGGAGAACTACTTCACAAACGTCCCAGTGATGCATCTCTAATCTGAACTTGCAGAGTTCTGCAGGAACACACGATGCCAACCGGTTTCCTGATTGGATTCTTGTTGCAGTTCCAAGAACTCAGAACTTCCTTCTTTGAGATTCAGAAGTTCAGCAGTGAGCTGGAACAGAACTTTAACATCATGATGTAACTTTTTCCATTTCTGACACATTAGTAAAAAGGTGTGTTCACATCCAACCAGTAATGAGCTAATATTCATATCCCCATAATGTCTTCCTCCGGTGGTCCAGAAGCATCCACAGCTCCATCGCCCCCCTCGGCTTTCTGTATTTGCCTCTCAAGTCGTACGCATCTCATTTTACATGAACATCCCTCCTGGTGATTCTTAATCATCCAGTTCCTCCACTCGGGTCTTGTTTTTCTCATTTCTCTCTTCCTCTTTATTCTTTTGCCTCCAGTGTTTCTTTCATTTTATCTTCACCTTGTCCTTTACCTTCCCTCCCTCCCTGCCTCCCTCCCTCTCTGCCTCCCTCCCTGCCCCTCCAAACCAAACCACGACTACTGATCTCTTCCTCACCCTGTGACTGACCTCCATGCCGTCTGATGTCACAAGCCTGCTGAGATTTGAAGAAAGAGAAGAAAGTATTTAGCATTCCCATGAGATGCCTTAGATCATCTGCGCAGCAGGGCAGATGTTGAAGTTGTGGATGATTAATAAAAGATTTATGCCCTGAAACTGATTAGAACGGCTCAGTCTGTTCCCTCACTTTAAAGTTGCTTTCCGTCAGGAACAAGAACAACGGTTTCCTCGGGGGAAAGGTCTGTGTTTCTGTCCGATCAGATACCCACCGAAGTCCAGTCCGAATCGCCCAGGCGCTGACCTCTGACCTTACTCCAAGAACCAAGCGGAGAAGAGGTGAGCTGTAGTGGCCGGCGCCTCCTCTAGGTGGGGGGGTGTCATCGACAGATCAGGAGAAGATAGAGGAACACCAACAGGACCTCCTAGCTTCTGTCCAGAGGAGGAGAGGCCGAGGTCCACATCCACAAATCCTGCTCTTATCGACAATAAATACAGTTGAACTTTTGCTCCCGTGTAGAATGCGTGATCACGTTACAGGTCATTCAGGTGAATGTTTTATCCAAAGCGGCTTTTTACATTTTTGCCCGGGGAGCATTTAGGGGTTTGGTGTCTTGCTCAGGGACACTTTGACTTGGGACATGGAGCAGCTGGGACTCAAACCACCAACTTTGTGGTACCCACCTTTCTACCCCTGCGCCACGACGACCCCATGACCTTCTGTCCATCGTGGTCCTGGTTTCCTCTCTCGCTGGCGCTGGTCGGTAGGGTAGCGCCTGAGGACGGACTGTGAACCCGGGACCTGCAGCACGGCCTCTTCCATCCGCTCCACCTCAGAAATGGTCTGGTGTGCGCGCTTGAAGGCGTGATTTCCTGGGGATCATTGCGGCGGTGCGGCGTGCTCCCGAGGACCTGTGGGTGATCCTGGGGAATTGATATGATGGCGCGGTGAATCATACCGGAATAATGGCTGTCTGAAATCCACTTTGCAGTAATAATACGTGTGGCGAGCTGGGGGTCTTAAAGATGAGCGGTTGGGGTCGGCGAGGTGCGTCTGCCCTCAATTACCCCCGTCTATATCCGCCTTGCGGGGGCAAATGAGAAGGCCGGCTGTGGTAGACGGATGACATCACACATGAAGGACGCAGGGGGAGGAAACGGGGTTTGGACGAGTTTCTGACACGAGAGACAAAGTGGGAGGAGAAGACATTAATGATGCAGATTTATTCACATGTTAAGTTTTGTGAACGTGTGCTAAAAGGCGGGTTGTTCCTTTGTGGCGACCTGAAGTCTGCTGCAGAAGATCGGCCTGTGAAAGCAACACGTCACCTCCCACGACCTCCATTCCGCTACGACAGGAACATCGACAAATGGGAAGATATCTGAGTAAATCGTCTGAGTGTCGAGTGCGTTGCTGAAAGCAAGCTGAAGGTCGGGGGAGGAGAAGCTCACAGGGTTTATGCTGCTCAGAACGGAAGCTAGAAGCTGCGTTCAGAGTCTTACGCGCGTGAAACGAATAACATTTAAGGTCAGAATCAAAAGCGCCAGTTTGATCGAGTCGGCCGTGGAGGATTAGTGCAGGAGGACTCGAGATGGTCGCTGCTTCTCATCTCTGGCGTAATGCAAACACGGTGAAAGAACGAAGCAGCAGCAGAGGTTCCGTCCCCCCCAGACATGGGCTCTGCAGAGCAAAGATGCTTCTGACTGTGTTAAACAAGCCCTTAAATTATATCTGGAGTAAAGTGAGCGAGGGAGGAGGAGGAGGAGCATGAAGCAATTTCCCTTCACAGGCAAAATGCCATAAGAAGTATATTGTTTTTCAAAGTGAAAAAACCCCCTGAATCCAAGTCTCATCTCCACAGAGATTCTCTTCTGAGCTGCTTGAACATTTCTAATAGATTTGCACGGTGGTGTGTGGGTGCACTCTGGAATATGCATACAAATATGTGTGCAGGAGAGTTTTGGGGAGAAGAAGGATGGAAGCAAAGGGACCGTTGGAGAAAAGGGTAAGAAAAAAAACGCAATTATACCCTCTGCTTCATTTTAATGAAGTGCAAAAGTAATTCCCCAATGAAAGGCGCAGTAATAACAGTCTTATTATGTGACAATCATACTCAACAAACTGCACTATGAAATTGCGAGGGAGTTCAAATAAAGGGATTTGGCATTTTCTCCTCACAAGAAGCCTGACAAGTTAAGATAATTAAAACTCACTTGTTTTTATTTTTGGAAGAGAAATGACTTCCAGCCGTCCTCGCCGCGCCGCGTCACCAGCAACCGGCGGTCTCAGGCAGTATACAGGAACCCGAGGGACGAGGTGTTATAAATCGGAGGAACCTGAATATTTAACCTGAATACTTCTCACTGCACTGTTTGTTTTCCGAAGATGAATTCTCATTTTCAAACATCTGTAGTGTGTAAAGTAGATGTTCTTAATTGACCTTCATGCTCTCTGTGAGGTGAGCATGACAGACGCTGGTTTAGATCCTCCTCGTGTTCCACATTAACATTCAGGCCTTCTGTGTGGAGACGAGGAGACAGAACCAGAGAGGAGCTGCAGGACTGAAGAGGCCTTCAAGGAGATGCACCATAGAGACGAGAGGAACACGGCATCAGGTCAGCTGCTGGGGATGGTGGGGAAGTGGACCACAGGAAAGAGGAGCTGGAAGGAGGTCTGCAGGTGGAGAGAGATGAGGGGGAAGAATGGAGGAGCAGAGGAGCTTTAACTGGGACAAATAAGAGAACAGACGTTCATAATGAAATGAGAGCTGCAGGAGGTCTGAATAATGAAGATGTTTTTATGTTCCTCCGTCCTCTTTTCCTCCGTCGCAGTTGAAGATCACTTCATTCCTGGTTGGTCTTTTCTTCTGCTCCGCTGTCCTGATGTTTTAAATGTTGGAAACAATTTGCCCCTGTGTGTGTGTGTGTGTGTGTCTCCACTCTGATCAGATCATCTGAAGGACACGTTACTTCTGGCAGGTGATAATGGAGCTGCCCGTGTATCTGTCGGGTCACAGCACGATGTTTCTTATTAAATCATATGGAAACCGGATGAAGGCTCTCCGAGGCGGCGGACGCTTTCCCAGCTGTGCGTTTTGCTTTTCGTCGTCATCAATCCACAGCGATAAGGTGTGAAGATCCGACCAGCGCTTTGCCGCCATTCATTGAAAAGGAGTCGGCCGATGGCACCGAGCTTGAGGACCAGTTCATCAGTGTTTGTATGACCACGAGTCCTTCACGTCTCCTGTGACGCCTCCAGGTCCTTCACACTGGAGAGACACAACTAAACAAGGAGCACTGAAGGGACCAAAGATGGCAGCTGGATGAAGTGCTTTGGGGCGGGGCTTCTGTGATTGACGGCTCTCTAAAAGACCTGCATTCGTCATCGCTACGTCACTTCTACTCCTACAGAAACACATGGCGACGGCAAAATCCGACCTAGAGACACGCGGCCGCGTCACCATGACTACGTCCACTGGTCCTGGCCGGCCCGTGGGTTTACCGGGTTCTCTTCTGTGGTTCTGCAGTAATCCTCCATCACCTCTGGTCTGCTGCTTCAGCCAAAAAGGTCCGACTACAACAACGGATCCGCGGTGTTTTATGGGAGCGCTTCAAGGCGAGCCGTAAATTCCGGACGGCGTGGAACTTTGTCTGGCAGAAACCCGCCTCTGACACCCGGTTAAATGGTCCACCGGCGCTGATCGATCCGAGTGCTTCCTTCTCCATCCTTCTTCAGCCTCCGTCACTCATAAGTCACGCCGGGCGCTTTATGCCTTAAAGGCACAACGGTGGAACAGCTGCAGGAGCTGAGGAGATGATTCCTCTTCCTCCTCCTCCTCCTCCTCCTCTTCTTCCTCCTCATTCCGTTAGAAAAGAGTCTTGGAGTGAAACGTTTTTTGGCGCTGCCTTGGCACGCGGTTGCCAATCCTCGCTCCGCCTCCTGCCTCCATCTGTCTCCCCTTCCACCCGTGGTCCCTTTCCATCTTCACACATTCTTTCCTTCGCCCGTCCATCAGCTCCTTCTCTTCTCACGCCGTCTTTGTCCCGCTCCCACTCCAATTCCAGCAACGGAGGGCGCGGCGAGGAGGCGACAGAGGCCTTGTGTTGGAAAAGGCCACTTCAACAAGAGCGAGCGTTGTCGAGGTTTCCAGTCGCCCTTCAGCCTGCCGGGATACGGAGGCAATAAAAGGCCGGCCGCCCAAAACAGGGTGGTGATTGTTGCGTGACGGGGCTTCTGTGCCGAGGTGGAGGCGTTTAGTCAGACGGTCTCCATCCAGAACATCCACTGGACCAGGTGGAAAGTTCTGTTTAAACGCCGTCACGGCTTCTAAATATTCTGTCTTTCATGGACAAAAAAATGTACACAATTTAAAAATTGTGTGTGTGTGTGTGTGTATTGGTCTGTGCATGTGTGTGTGTGTGTTTGTAGCTTAACGATAATCCACATAAATTAGCGACCTCTGCTTTGAGTGTGATTGTGTAACTATGCAACCTCACGCCTCTCTGACGTGTGTGTGTGTGTGTGTGTGTGTGTGTGTGTGTGTGTGTGTGTGTGTGTGTGTAGTCGGGGGCATATAAATGAATTCCCTGCAACGCCACATAAACCTCTAAACAAGCCTTCTGAACAACGGGCTGCTACACACAGACACACACACACACACACGTCGGGGAAAAGGACAGAGGAGACGCGCTGAGGAAAAGGAAGGAGGAATCATAATCTTTAGAGATCTCTATATTAGGGTTAGGGTTAGGATGTTATATTACATATTTGAAAGTGATTTTATTCTATTCTCATGAATCTTCCTTTGAAGCCGGTTTTAAACTCAATAATTCACATCATAACCGGCGGCTCTGTTTGTGCTGCCAAATTGTTTTTTAAACTTAATTAGTTTCATGATGAGAAGGAAGCGTAAAACCTGCACAGCTCAGAAGACGTCTGGATGGAAGGAAGACGAGATTTGACAAAGTTACTCCATCCTGATAAATGTCTCCATGAAAATACATTTGGTTTATATAAACGTGTGTATTTCTCACACGTCTTCAGCGTTGCGTGGACACACGTCTCTGTCCTCCAGCAGAGACAAGTCCACCGTGGACGTACACCGATCCTCCGGCAGAGACAAGTCCACCGTGGACGTACACCGATCCTCCGGCAGAGACAAGTCCACCGTGGACGTACACCGATCCTCCGGCAGAGACAAGTCCACCGTGGACGTACACCGATCCTCCGGCAGAGACAAGTCCACCGTGGACGTACACCGATCCTCCGGCAGAGACAAGTCCACCGTGGACGTACACCGATCCTCCAGCAGAGACAAGTCCACCGTGGACGTACACCGATCCTCCGGCAGAGACAAGTCCACCGTGGACGTACACCGATCCTCCAGCAGAGACAAGTCCACCGTGGACGTACACCGATCCTCCGGCAGAGACAAGTCCACCGTGGACGTACACAGATCCTCCAGCAGAGACAAGTCCACCGTGGACGTACACAGATCCTCCAGCAAAGACAAGTCCACCGTGGACGTACACAGATCTTTTGCTTAAAGTTGAGTTCATCAAACGATGGAGAGGGAAGTTCCCCTCGGCAGGAAAAGACAGTGGACACTCAGCGCTCAGAGGACACGGGACTCGGTTGCTTCGATGCCTCATACGAGGACGTGCTTCGCCTCTGCAGACGCCCGTTAGCCTTCACGTAGCGGCCAGAAGCTCCGGCGTCTGCAGAAAGCCGCCCAGCAGCATCCAAACACATCATTAGTTGAGTTCATGGCCTTTTGTGTTCAGGCTGGGGGGTGAGGGGGGTGAGATGAGGGGGTGAGATGAGGGGGTGAGAAGTCTCGTCTCAACTTACGCCATGAATTCAGTTAAACTTCACAGCAGTTTCATTTTCCCTCGTGTAACAAAAAGCAGCCTTAGATGAGCGGAACTGATAAAGTAGAAATGATTGATACGATCACGTCGTGGTTTGAACACGACGGCTCGTGGGTCACGTTGGGTAAATATTCCACCGATCTTCTCTTCATACTTGATCGGTGCCGCGTAGCTAATGCATCTCATCCACCAGACGACACCCATCTGTGTCCCCCCCCCCCCAGCGTCTCCCCCCCTCCCTCGCTGCCCGCCGGCTGATCGAGCTCTGGTGCCAATGTACAAGGCTGCTAATGCAACGGCACTCCGGGGGCCTGCCGGCCTCAGTTGGGCCCCTTGCTGGGGCCGTGCTCTGAATTCAAACACCGCTCGCCACTTAGCGCTCGCTTTCCACCGTCTCCCTCCTACGCGTTGTTGATGAGGCGCAGCGAGCTGTGGGTCCCTCTTCTCTGGAGCCACCAGGTTAGCTTAGCCTGTTAGCTTTCCATCAGATAGTGGCATCGACTCCCTCGGTTCTACTTCCTTCAGCCAAAGATGACAACTAACTCAGTTGGAGCTACTTGGAGCTAGCTAGCTACCTGAGTTAGCTAGCTAGCTCTCACTACCTGGACTCAGGTACCATCAAAAATCATTTTGATGTGATACTTAATTCCTTCTATTGTTTTTTTAACACATATGATCAAACTCTGGCTACAAGAATTTCCCTCTGGATTAATAAATTAACATTTTATCTTACATCAATGAGCCAAATTGGTTTAAATTAGTCTGATTATAGAATCGTGCAATGAATGTCCCTCTGATGAAGGTCAGCGCGTCGGCTGGTGGAATCTGATGGTTCCGTACATCAGTCTCCTGCTCAGGGTCTGTGTGCATCACCAGCGTGCTTCTCTGGTCATCAGCCTTCAGGTTGGTTCTTCTGGGATGTGTCCTTGCTGCTCCCTCAGCTCCACTGCTGACGTGTCCTTCTGATTGGTTTGTGTTTTCTACAATTATCGACTTCTTCTTCTGTCATTTGACACTGACGACAAATGACTCACTTGTGACTCGTTTTGGCTCTAATGAGGACAAAGCTCAGTTAAGTCCTCCTCTGTTTTCTGTCCTCTTCTGTGTCAAAACACCTGGTAGGACGCATTATGTCCCGTGTGAGCCCTGGTCCCACCAGGAGGACCACTTATGGACACGAGACGCAGGAAACTACAAAATAAAACACCGTGACATTTAGGGCTCGTTAGAAATCACAGCGTAGCGGTTCGGCGAGAGTTGCTCATCGATCTCGTCTGAACCGCACACGCGACTCAGGTGACATCAGCTGTATGAGCTCCTTGGCTGAAGGCACATTTCCTTTGCTGGTTCCTCACCTACGGTCAATTTCCATCCTTGTCTCCTTGAATCGTCTTCAACAAGGCAGTGATGAATAAGCTGCTCCGCCTCAGCAAATTCATCCAAACTGCAACAAATCTGACATTAATTTCACACCTCCACTTTAATTTATGGCAGAATAGAATCAATAAGCAGGGAAACAGAATAACATACAAACAGTTCAAAGACAAGAGAAGGTGGTGTAATAATTACAGTACGAGGCAGTTTTCCTGCAGCTGAGATCGTCGTGCCGAGAAGAACTGTATTCAGATAAAATCACGTAAACAGCAGCGTTAACGGAGCACGAGCTGCTGATTCTGTCACGTGTGAGAATATTTACAGGAGCAGCTTTAAGTTACAGACCCGAGTACTCAGAGGACAAGAGTGAAGACAATAAAACGAAGAGGACATGTCCAGACAGCATCGGGACAGCATCAGCTTACAGCTTCATACACAACAAGACACGATGGATGAAAAAGTACTGCAGGCCAACTTTCCTCACAACACACACACACACACACACACACACAGAGAGTGAGGCCTGGCGTTTCTGACCTTTCGGGTGCATGTGGAGCCTCTGCGGGGGCCTTTTGAGGAGCAGCAGCCTGAGACGTGTGTGTTCGATAGGCCCTGAATGGCCGACCTTTGGCTAATGGGCCGAGCTGCCGAGGCACAAGTTCATATCGGCTCCTTTTGTTCACCGCGTCTTTCTGCCTCGCTTATGATTTATTGTATGTTTTGTCCTTTTTCTCTGTTTTCGTTTGTGTGAAGCATCAGGAGCAAAAAGCCACTTGCCGCGTTTTTCAGCTTTATTTTCTTTCTGTTCGTCTCTTTGTGTGAATATTTTACGCTTTGAAGATGAGACACGGGGGCCGCAGAAACGCATCAAATCAAACCGCCCACAGACCTCAGAACCGACGCCACGCTCGGCCCCTAACGGAGAGGTGAAGCGCTTTCTATTCATCTCGTCTGACCGTAATACGTGACTTACAGGTCACGGATTTTTACGTGACCTGTAAGTGGATTTCTCTGCCCCCCCGGGGGGTCCTTACGTTAAATGGTAAACCTGGAGATGGAACCGCGGTCCTCCGCCTGAGGCGTTGTACTCCCGCTGAACACTTACTACAGTACTACAGTACCTCGATATTCGCCGTTTGTACACGTCTGTGCGGTAGATGACCCGTTAACCCCCAGCTGAGCAGGTGTGGTAATTGAAACGACGAGAGGAGCCGGAGAGAAAACGAGATTCGTGTTACGTGTGAGAAGTAGATCGACAGGCGGCTCCTCACCGATCCGACGGTGTTTGTACTTCTTCATGCTTCATGTTTCTGACATTCACGCTGACATTTCAAGAGAAAATGTAATAAAACGCTTATGTTTGATTTCTATTATGAATCCGATTGAAAAATGGAGAAATTCTTCGAGACGCTCGACGTTGCAGGAACTGATCGGGAGGACCGGCTGGAGAAGACCCGCGACTGGAAGAAGGGGTCAAAGGTCAGAGGAGCTCATGCTGCAGGTCTCCAGCCGCTCTGCACATATTAAACTTACCAACTCTCCGAAATATCCGCCTCGTTCATCGTGGACGGTTTGGTCCTCACGGAAATATTGGAATATTACAACGAGGAGAAGACGTCCACGGGAACGTCTCTGGAGAGAACGAGGAGAAGACGTCCACGGGAACGTCTCTGGAGAGAACGATGAGAAGACGTCCACGGGAACGTCTCTGGAGAGAACGATGAGAAGACGTCCACGGGAACGTCTCTGGAGAGAACGATGAGAAGACGTCCACGGGAGGTGTCAGGGATGTTGCGTATGGAAAAAGGCAGGACTCAAAAGCAGAATTCAAAAACAGACTTTAATAGTCAAAACGGGCTAAAAGCAAAAGGCCAACGGGCAAAAACACACAGGAACAGGGGGCATAAAGGCAGACAGGAGCGAGGGACATCCAGGACGATTGACAACGACGCAACAAGTGACACAAGAGACACACGGCTTAAATACACTAGGGAGGTGCAGGTGATTGGACACAGGTGGAAACGATCAGACAATCACAGGGGACGACAGGACCAGGCAGGAAGTGAAGTTACCCGGGAGACAAGAAGCAGAAAACTAAACTAAAACCACACCGTGACAGGAGAGACAGACAAAGTCACACACATGATAAACTCAGCCAAACTATTTCTCACACACACACACACACGCACACACACACTATCAGGTCACGGACCATTTCAGAAGAAATGCAGCGATGCCACGACATCCTCAGCGAACTGCAGACAGACAGATAGAGACAGAAATGTCCCCCTCAGCTGTGTGTGCAGGCTTCTTACAAACAGGAGAACTGGGGACCTGAACTGGTGTCACAATCACACTGAGACGAGCGCACACACGCACACACACACGCACACACACGCACAGCGATGGGTCAGTGGAATGGAGTCCTCTCGCTCTTTTCCTATTTCCTTTTGTATCGAGCGGATGAGAAAGAAGTGCAAACAGGATCCGCTCAGATCGACATTGATCTGGTTTCTCTGCTTGTGACTCCGTGTTTGTGTCTGTTTGCCGTCATCACTTTGTCTCACTGGGTGTGTGTTCCACACGCGTGTGCCTCACAATCCCCACGTGTTCCTGCCCGTGCACGCAGGTGTGTGTTTGTGTGCTTTCATTCCACTAATGGCTAGGAGTGTGTGTGTGTGTGTGGTCACGGTTGTGCGTGTTATGTTGTATCAACGGATGCATGTGTGTATTCCGTGAGTCTCTGTAGGCAACAAATGATTGTTGAAGATCACATCCAATCAGGAGCAAGGCTGCCTGGATAGAACGAGATGCATGGAGATGTATGCAGGGCAGGGATTCAAACATATATGTTTCAATTCACATATATGTTTATATGCACATGAACGTGTATATTTTAGTTTTTTGTTTGGTACTTCTGATACCAAATTGTAATTTAATCCAGTCAAAAGTTCGGACACTTTCTCACTTATTCGAATGAGAAAATGTCCACAGAGAAGATTAAAGCACGAGAGGGAACTTTCTGTACGCTGCCGCCACAAGAACTCACCACACAACGCGATCATCAGGGTTGCATCTCTAGTTCAAAGTATTCTGTGCAACTGTCAGGGAATTGACATTAATAATAACAACACTTCTGGACTCGATGTTTCTACCCATTAGTGAACAAAGCAGCGAGGACTCGTACCATGGTTTGATATTAATACTACAATCCAATTCTTCTATATATATATTTCTTGTCTTAATTGATTCTCACTAAAGAAGCGTTTGCAGGTCGTCGCTCTGCTTCCCCGGAGGAGCAGGATGAAGTTCTTTCACCCTGAACCTTCACGTTGTTGCTGGTGGTGACTTTGCATTTGTCAGGTTTCTCTCTGCTTCCTGTCGTACATTCAGTCTGAAGGCTCCTTCCTTCACGGACTGTAAGTGTGGCTCCATATTTCTGCGTGATTAAATGTGTGTTTGCGTAGGAGGAGGAGGAGGAGGAGGAGGAGGAAGAGGGAGGTCATAACCCATTACTCACAGCTCGCTGTGTTTACTCTCATCTAATAGGAAAAACAACATTGATGCTTCCACCACATTATAAATCGATATATTACTCAAACGAGTTATAAATCAGGCTGCCGTGGCTTCGCCGGAGCAATGGACTCTTCTGCATTGATTCCTTCACAGATTTAATAACAGCGTAGAGGATCACTGGGCTGCAATGTGAAGTGGATGTAATCACACCTCGGCCCATTAAACGGGCCTCTGGCCTGGTGCTCGGTCGGCTGCCGGCCTCCGGGGGCCTCTGGGGGCCTCGGCCTGTGAACACCATCGCTGCTTGGTGCGCGTCCGGGACGTCCCCGATATCGCTGATAACTCAAATCCCCGGGAGGACGCGTTCTCTGCATCGAGCGTCGACTCAAAATACGCAATCATGTCGTGATTTAATAGAAAATAATCGGACGAAAAGGATCGTTTTTGTGACGGTGTGCGAGGAAGTTCTTCCCCCTCGTTGTTCTCCTGGTCGCCTCTGGTCAAAACGCAACCAAGCCGCTGAGTACGTGAACCGATCCAAATATCACTAAAGTCATCGACACAAGCGCTTAACGGAATAACACAGCGGCATTTGTGCTCATGACTGATCAGCGATAAAAAGGAGGATCTGACATCCACATGTGGCCGTGGATGAAATCTCATCTCATCTCTAATGAGGAGAAACGTGTTCACGCGGATCACAAGCAGAACGCAGATGTTTCCCTCAGGAGGCGCGATGACAACAACAACAACAACAACAACAAAATGAGGAGAAAACTGTCACTTCAAACAACGTATGTGGAGTTAATTAGCAAACCCAAACATTTTGGACACCTCGCCGATCGTCTTTCATGTCGGTGTTCCAGAGAAGTGGAGACAGATTGAGGGATGCAGATAGATGGAGAGACTCACTCTGGAGGTCCAACGCTGCAACGCAGATGCTGGTTTGTTATGTTTCATATCGGATCTTTTTAAAATTTCACTCACTGAAAAGAGATGAATGTCTCTGCTTCATTTCACATAAAAGATGTTTCATTAGTCCGTGAAGAACGTCTGTGTTTTGTATCTTGAAACAAAAGGTGGACGTGGAGCTTTAAGGTCGGCGAGGACACGTCGTCGCTAATCTGATTGGACGTCGAGTCTGTGAGTGTGAGGAATCGGTTCCTTCCTCCCCGAGTAGCTGTGAATGAACCCAAAGATCAACATGGCATCTTAATTTCCCCAGCGTGTTTCTCTTCAATCTCCGTCACTCGCCCTTTATTCTGCCTTTAAGTCCCACTGTCGCTCTCGCTCTTTGTCTCTCACGCACTGATTCGTCTGTTTCCGTCCTGCCACTCAAACTGAAAACCACACGGCCGCCTGTCCGGTCAAGGCTCGAAGCTAACGGTGCTAACGGCACTTATGGTGGCAACGGTGCTAATGGCGCTTATGAAGGTAACGGTGCTAACGACGTTTATGGAGGTAACGGTGCTAACGACGTTTATGGAGGTAACGGTGCTAATGGCGCTTATGAAGGTAACGGTGCTAACGGCACTTATGGCGATAACGGCGCTTATGGAGGTAACAGTGCTAACGGCACTTATTGAGGTAACGGTGCTAACAGGGCTTATGGAGGTAACGGTGCTAACGGCACTTATGGAGGTAACAGTGCTAACGGCACTTATTGAGGTAACGGTGCTAACAGGGCTTATGGAGGTAACGGTGCTAACGGCACTTATGGAGGTAACGGTGCTAACGGCACTTATGGAGGTAATGGCGCTTATGGAGGTAACAGTGCTAACGGCACCTATTGAGGTAACGGTGCTAACAGGGCTTATGGAGGTAGCGGTGCTAACGGCGCTTATGAAGGTAACAGTTCGCCCGCTCATGTCATGTTTAATGCGACTTCTCTGACTGAGCAGAGTTTATTAAATCAACGGTTCCTTGCGTCAAGGAGGCCCATCAGGTCTGAAAGGAGATCAGTAATAAACCAAATGGTAATTGTGTTGTACCTCCATGCCAATAACTACAGACACAAAAGACGCACAAAAAGCCGACCGAGAGACACACACCAGACATAAAAAATGACTGAATGAATTCAGAGGTCCAAACTTCTGTAATAATATGCATCATGACTACGAGACGCTGTCTCCCTCCCACACTGTCTCTCGCCCTCTTTCTCTCTCTCAGACACATTTTTCTGGGGGCGAACAAGTTTGCTGCCTTGCTCAAAGGCTTCTAAAGAAGTAAACCACCCACCTTCTGGTCCCTGGCTCCCAGTGGGAGAGAAACACAGGGGCGGTGGGGTGGGGGGCTCCCGGGCGACTCCGGATGTCCAATTTTTCATGACTTTATAATTTGCAGAATGTGGCATTTGAGACTTCCTACGGGTGTGTTTTGTATTTCCACCATCACTCTCGCTCTGTGCGCGGTTCGATTTTTAACATTTGGCAGCATATTATTCAATGTGAGCGAAAACAGCGCTCATATTTAATCATGAACCAACTTCCTATTCATGCAAATGAATGTTCCACTCTGCTTCCTGCGTCTGAAATAAAGACCCATCTGTATTTTTATAAAGACGTCTCTGGGTGAAGTATTCCTTTATTAGCATGAACACACACACACACACACACACACTGTCCTTCATTTGGACTCAACACCGTCCTGCTGCCCCACAAACTCACTGAACAATAATCACATCACGTCTGAGAGGAACCCGACGAAAACACCACGGCTCCCGTTTGAGAACTGCAGCGACCAGCGGCTGAAAATAAGCCTTTTGAAAAATTTGAATTTGAATAATTTCAATGGAAAAAAAGACGGTTGAAGCTCATTAATGTGTCAGTTTTGTTAAAGCTACGAATGGTAACTTTAGTTAAAATACACATTTGCTCACATTTACTTCGTGAACTGGTCCTGAGAGCATATTACACTCCAGGTGTGAGGTCTCAACCCCGGCGTGGCAGCAGGAGGCCGCGTCCTCCCGAGCCAATCACCAGAATTCTAAACAACTGCGAGGGAGGACGCGTCCCCCCGGAGCCAATCACCGAAATTCGGAACACCCACGAGAGGACCTATAAGAGCAGGCCGACGCAGCGACTGAGTTGTGAGGTATTATGACTACGCGTCTTTGCTGATCCCCTTTGTTTCGCTGCCCCTGAATTCCCGTGTATTGACCTTCCGCCTTCTCTTGACCTGCCTTCTCCCTGGACCAGGTCCATCTTTTGCCATCCCGTGTCCCCGAACCTCTGCCCGTCCCCGGATTCCCCGTTTAGCCTCATCCCTTGAGACTACAGTTGCCTGTCGTCCCTAAATAAACATTGAGCGCTGTGCTTTTGGGTCTGAGTCGGTCTGCAGAGTCCATTCCTCACACCAGGGTTAGAACACTGGGGATTAGATGTCTCTTTGGGTCATGAATCAGAAAACACCAACGAGCATGTTTTGCTCTGCATTATTTCAGTGAATTTACAAATGGACAAAACATTTAAATGAAGACCGTAATGTCCATTCCACAACAGTCTTAAAGATGACCCAAATGTTTAAGTTTAAAAGTGCATTAAATAAAAAGGTGGAGTGTCTCTTTAAAAATAGACTTAAATGGTTATTTATTATCTATAAAAATAAGCACGTCACCTCGTATGAGACATACACTCACAGAGAAACACAAACGGACGCCACGCCGTAGTTTGTGAACGTCATTCGAGGCCGGCCTGGTGCCGGGAGCCGCTGGATTCTCAAGGACTTTGACAAATTATCTCCCTGACTCACCGGACGTCCTCTCCTGGAATACGGGATGTGAGGTCACAGCGTGACGCACATCGCCATGCCAACGCTCAGTGGGCGGGCCTTCTGGACAGAATAAATATCTCCCCAGGTTATCGTCCCTCGGTCTGTGTGAGTCATATTCTATATAGGAAGCCGACGTGGTCATTGTGACGTTGGTGTCATTGTCCTCTGTTCCATCGGCCCTTCAGCGACCAAGTCTTGGATTGTGGATCCTTGGTGACATCTTTATCAGTTTGTCCATCACCTCTACTCTCAGGGAGGACAATTCAATCTGCCTTGATTCTGCTGAGATGAACCCCCTCTCACCGACAGCTGAAGACACCCGGGTATTTGAATGTGTTAAGTCGTTTAGCGATTTCTCGAAATAGTTGCCAAACCAAAGCTATCGTCGGCTGTCGAGTCCTTGCCTCGGTGTCACGATCAACTTTCATGAACTAAAGGGGTGAAAATACTGAGAGGAAAACAAAGACAAACCGGTAACGCCTTGGTAACAACGTGTCAATCACTCTAGCCCCGCCCTAAAGCATCCCCTGCTTTATGGTCTGTTTGACTCTAAATGAACATCATGCTGTATTGAAGACTTGAAACTAGAGACCGAGACCATAAACTCATGTTTACAATGTTTACTGAGGGAATAAGAATACGTTATTTTCTCATAGACGTCTATGGGAGCAGAGGAGTCGCCCCCTGGTGGCCATTGGGGAGAATGCAAGTTGAAGCAACATTGGCGTCACTTTTTAAAGACGGATGTGGCCAACAGGTGTGTATGTTTTCATTTGTGCATCTGTGTGTTACGATTTGTGAGTCTTTAAAACCCACGAGTACAGAGTACAGATTACACGCCACAGTGAGAAGCTTTATTGCGCTGTGGTCGTATCTGCCCTTTGAATTCCACCGTCAACAAAATAGGTCGCATCAAAAGCTGTTTCTGCTTGCTAAAATGCGCCGCTATGCATCCCGCTGCATTCATCACTAGTGGCGGTAGTCTGATAACAGCATACATAATCAATAGGGTGCTTTTATTATCAAGGAGGGATACGGCAGAAGAGAATTATAGGATTCTTTCCGTTGCACGAAGAAGGTGATCAGATGCGACTGCAGTGTCCGTATGTCTTTCATAGAGCATTAAATAGAAATGTGCGTGGACGATGAATCAAAGAATGGGACAAACTCGTGACTCGTGGTACCAGGTGATTCATCATCACGTCAGCCCCCACAAAATGTAGTCGTTTATACCAACACAGGTAGAGGGGGGTATTCAGCGTATCTATCTAGGTCACTCCTGTCTGCACATTTGCTGAGATGCTCATTCTGAGGTGATAGATGAGTTTCTTGCATCCCTCTTCACTTTGAAAGTTTCACTTCAGCACTGTAAGGAAAAACCAAACAATAAAGGAATGATTGAAACAAGGATTTAAGAATTATTGGAGCTCAACCTTGAAATGTTTGCAAAGAGTAAAACAGAAAAATCAGCAAAAAAACAAAAATGTCAGTGAGGTTAAAAGGAAAATGCGACTGGTGGCGGGCGTGGTTTGGCTCGGCTGCAGGGGGGACGGAGAAGGGAGTGGTTCAGGGTGCCGGGTGGAGGCATAATCAGCCTCAGGTGGGACTAATCAATCTGTGCGTTCTACCTTAAGTCGGAGAAAGCAGGAGAGCGCTGAGCGAGGAGGCTGGAGCCGGCTGTCTATGACTGTTTGTGAACATTAAAATGGAACAGACCGCTGCATTCTCGTCATTCCGAGACCCCCCATCACCCCCCCCGTAGGACGAACCTGTCAAGGACAAATCAAAATCCCAACATTTCTAAAAAGCCGTGCAAGACTGAGCGACGCAGGTGGAGCCGCCGAGGATGATGGGATACGATTCGGCGTGGAGAGGCTGAGGCACTTATTGAAAAGACGGGTTTTCTGCTCACACCATGAGATCAGATGATTTCACCTTCTAAACGAGTGAGAAGACGCGGGTCTGTGTGTGAATGTAACACGCCGTACGAAGCTGCTCCCAGATCAGCTGCGCCTGCTCGTAAAAACCACTTCATCAACTGGCTTTTGTTTCTCCACACGACCGATAACGGGTGATTTGTCTTGTTTCTGACTAGTGGAACATTCACTGCACACATGCATGTGTTCATTCTAATGGATTCCTCCTAAATCCACGCTTCATCTGCACATTTAACAATTAAACAAGACATCGCTCTTTAATTCAATAAATGCGCCTTAATGTAGTGATGAGTTCCTCTTGTTATTCATTATAAAGTTATTTGACGTTTGTCGAGGAAACCAGTGCGATTCTAACATGCAGGTTGACCAACAACAAGTGTTTCATTGATGCCAAACTTTGTCCTTTATCCAGTGGACATAAGGCCAAAACCAGCCAACGTAAAGGCGTCTCATCCAAGGCCGAAGCATCGTCTGAGTTAAACTCTTCTCCGGCTCATTACTTAATCGACCGGCTCTTCGTCCTCATTTGACTGCATGTGGAGTAGAAATGGTCTGTTTCTCAGGATCGTTGGTTCTCAGAGGACCTGCTGGACTTTTAGCTGGAAAACCCTCCACAAACGTCACAAATACTCTCGTTCAGCTTGAAGAGCATTAAAGGAGCTTCTGTGTGTCTGCAGCCTTGGTCAGGTGCTTCTACGCTGGAAACATGTAGACGTGCTGCACATTGAATACAACACAAACACGTCTTTACAAACGATGCTGATTTATAAATGTTCTCTTTGAGAAGCGCGACGCGGCATCGATGTGACGAGAACCGGCACAGCGAGCGCTCAGTGCGCACATCTGCTTCTGCAATCGCCCTCAGGTCCACATGTGGTCCCCTTTTCAAGAGGGCGGAAGTCAAAGTACCAAAGGTTGTATAGGTGTGTATAACTAGGTGTGTATAACTTGTATAAGTGCGTGTGCACACTGAGCAGCGAGCGTGTGAACCGGAGACGTCGCTGCGACGCCCCGTTCCTCCTTCCTCGCCGCGGCGCTCCGGCCGGCTGCTGTTCATCCAATCAGCAGCTTGTCCCGTGTCAGACACCAGGTGAACTCATTGAATGAATTAAAGCGGTTTGCCTCATTGGGGTTAACGACTGCGCCAACGGGACCTGACGGAGAAGAGATGGAGCGGAGAAGCAAACATGTTGGTGGGGGAGGGACGGGGGGGACACGGGACACGGGGCTGAACCGAGAGACGAGGTTGCCAGTGGTAGCAGATGTTTCTGTGGTGTGAGCTCTGCTCCTCCGCCTGCTCCACCCAACCCTCCAGCTACGCCTCTTTGTGACACTGTGGGCCAGAAAGGGTGTGTGTGTCCCCACTTCTGCTACCGTCTTATCTTACCGTCCTTCTGGGGACATTTAACTGTGGCACAAATGAAATGAACATTTCCAGATGAAATCTGGTGTAATCTTGATAGATGATTAAGGATACAAGTGAAAAAGAGGGTTCCCCTTGTTGTGTATTAACACCATTATTGTGCATTTATCTAAACATTGATGCATCCTGGAGGTGAACGCTGTCAGCATGTGTTCAAGGATTTAATTCATCCACCAAATGCATCCAGAACTATAATCATTCGTAATGAAGAAAGCGACCGATGTGCAAAGTGTGAGAACATATTTGCACCAGGTTTCATCTGCAGAGTCTCGTTGAAGCTTGAGATGTTCAGCGGCGTCGAGTGGCTCCTCGTCTGCACTTAAGTTGCACATCCTGCGCGTAGTAACGAGTAAACAGCCGCGCAACGAGCTCGCTTCCCTCCGACGGGTTAATGAAGGGTTCAAACACAAAGACATTTGCTAACAGAGCGACGTGTCTGATGTGTTTTGCTGTGAAGGAGCTGTTTATTTTTAATCTGATGTAACCGGCTGCGTTATGCGTGAAATGAGTTGTGCACATAAACGCGGCGCTTCGCGAGTCACAAATCCAAAAGCTTATCGCTGCTTTTCCTTCAGACGCCGCCGCCGCTGTCAAACTGTAACTCATTGGGTCTCAATCTCGTGTTATTATGTTAATAATAAGCAATCAAACATTTCAACGGGCAAATTGAAACTGGAGTTTCAGAAGCGGACAATTGAGCGGTGACACCACATTCAGCTGTTTGGGGGAAACTTGGTGGTGATTCATGTTTCACAGCTGACGCCATCAAACGCCGTCTGTCTGTCTCTCTCAATGTGATCATTGATCATCAACCAATCAGTGTTTAGATCCACAGGAGGAGGAGGAGCTAGAAACCAACGGATGTCGTAGAGCAGGTCTCCAGTCCTGTCTCACATTCTGACCCCCCGTCTCCCCCCCGCCCCTCCCTTTGCTTCACAGCTCATCAAACCCAATCACTCACCAGTGTTGTTAAAGAATGACAGAGTTGTGGTGCCGTAAAAACCTTCCACCCCCCCCAGATGTTCAGTTCACATGGCCAGAGAAGGACCGTGGTGCCGGGTGGGGGTGATGGGGAGGGTGGTGCAGACTAATTAAAGAAAAGTGCCTCAATCCAGTGTTGTTGTTCCTGGGCGGCCGAGGCAGAGCCATGTGACCCGGGCAGAGAACGAGGCAAGTGACCCGCGAAAGACCACAGGAAATGGAGTCTGACGAGGGGGGGGGCAGCTAGAGAACCGGGAACCGAGGGGAGAGGAACTAGTGGGCACGCAACAGCAATAATGTCAGGTCACGCCCTTGTGGGTGGAGATGGGTGGAGAACGCAGGAAATAAGGTCAGTCAGGGACCTCAGGACTGATGCTGCGTTCGCTGTTCCAGGGAAAAGTGGGAAACCTGCACACTGAAGACTAAAGCTCCTCTCTGATGCCTCTAGGAGGAGGCTGGAGTTTGACATTAAAAAGTATCAAATGTTCTGCTGTGGACTTTGTTGTTGGTTCAGATCTGCCCAGAAACAGATGAAGACTCCAGCTGCACTGGAGGATCTGGGTCTGTCCACAGTAGACGGGTCCCTGGAGGATCTGGGTCTGTCCACGGTCTCTGCTGGACGGGTCCCTGGAGGATCTGGGTCTGTCCACGGTCTCTGCTGGACGGGTCCCTGGAGGATCTGGGTCTGTCCACGGTCTCTGCTGGACGGGTCCTGGTGAACCTGCATGATGTCAATCTGACTTTGTTCCTTCTTTTGTATCCTAGCAACAGTAACTACGGTCGTTCTAAGGTCTTCAACGGAAACGCCACGTCTAGAAGCAGAAAGAGCCTCGGATAAGACGGACTGTGACTAAGCCCCCTATGCATCGAGCTTCGTGCCAAAACATCCTAGTTTTGCACGTTAGCACGTTAGCTTCTCGCTAAATAACAGCTGAGCTTGATGGGAATGTTTCTTAAACATTTGGTCACAAACAAATATGGAAGTCATAAAAATCTCACCGGTTTAAAGGAAATCAGAACTCAACGGAGGAGAAAAGCATCTGTTCTATTCAATGATTGTAGCCTCACCTGCACAGGTTACCCGTGTACGTCTGGTCGTTTGTAGTAGCTGAAGGGTCCATGCGTTGATTTCATCTGCGTGTCTCTATTTTCTGAAGGAAATCTTTCGCCTCGTTGTGCTGCTGCTGAAATTCATCCCCCGGCTCTCAAACTCTCATTTCACATCGAGTCTGTTTCTCCCGTCAAATGCATTGAATTCATTTGAATGTGCACCTCTATTGGAGCCCTTGAGTCCCACGAGTCCCCCACATACTTACTGCCTTGCTTAAGTGTCGCGTTCACTCCGAGCGGCAGCGCAGTGAAAGAGCCTGTGTGGCTCTGAGGAGCATCTTCACTAAAAGCACTTTACGGTCCGCAGAATGTTCCTGCGATAATGAAATGCCACTTATTGGGTCTGTAATACGCCCCCCCCCCCCCCCCCCCCCCTGCTGAGGCGCTCTGAGGTTAGTTTTATTTTACTGCCCTTATGCTTCGTCTGTGACGAACGCACACGGCGAGTCTCCGGTGCACGAATGGACACTCGGATGAAAAGTGTTGATCGACCTGGTTGTTGGAACATTTGGACGCTAAACTAATAAAAAAAGCTAGCGGGCGTTTTCTCCCTCTTTGCTCCCCCCCCCCCCCCCCCCCCCCCCCACACACAGAATAAACAGCTGGCTGCATGTTAGATCACAATAGCATCACTACACACACGTCCTCCGGTGCCATAAGACGTTACGTTCTCAAGCTGTGAGACGATATAATCCAGATAATGAGCCTGAGGGACGGAGATGAACTCTAGAAGCTGGACAGATGAGGCCCTGGTAGCTGAAGGTCTTCAGGTGGTGACCAGGAAAAGTCCCAGCTGATCAATTCGTCCCGCTGGCCGATATCTGGAAAACAGAATCATGCACTTACTGTGAAAGTCCACAATCTACCGTTGTTGTGAATGACATCATCAGATTACGACATCTAGGACCAGAGAGGAAGACGCCTCCGAGGGAAAGTCGTCCCCTTGGGAACGTCGGCTCACATGATGTGATACAACACGGCATCATACGTGATCCTGTCACACAGCGCGTCATTTATCAGCTTCATGGGAATCACTGTGTCTGTGACACACACACACACACACACACACTTACACACACACACACACAGCGAGCTGAAAATACAAGAAGCTGCCAAAGCGATTTGTCAGACTGATTTTTGCACATTTGTCATATTTGCGTCTCTTCCAATCCGTCATCCCAGCTGTACCTTTACAGTTCATGGGGAGGGGGGGGGGGGGTCCATCCTACACACAATAAGCAGCTACAACATATTCACCAAAACATCACGTCCGTGCTGCTCTGCATATTACTTGAATTGATCTGGAATAAAAACTGCATAAAACAGTTTATTCATGTAAACTGTTGAAGTACAACAAGAGGTTGAGCGTGTGTGTGTGTGTGTGTGTGTGTGTGTGTGTGTGTGTGTGTGTGTGTGTGTGTCTGTCTGAGCAGAACAGTGGAACAGAACAGCTGCCATCTGCCCCCCACCTGCTCACACCCTGGTGGTCCTCCAGTGAGTGAGGGGGCATCTTGGTGGTCCTCTCAATCCCTGGATCTGCTGTGGTCTGATTGAGCAGAGAGTGTGTGTGTGTGTGTGTGTGTGTGTGTGAGCAGTGTGTGTGTGTGTGTGTGTCACGGCGTGACGAGTGTAGAACAACCTGTCCTGCGCCTCATCAGCAGCCGTGGAACAGATAGTTGAGTCATCGGGGGGCAGGTGACCACATGTCAAACACACACAGCTCCATATTTTCATGCACGTGGTCCATAAACACTGATACATATCTGGAAATGTTGCTTCATCGGCCTCCTCTGCTGTTTGCAGAACGTGCTGAAGCATCTCATGAGACATCATCTGTTCTGAGGTCGTAAGTGACGGAACGTGCTTCCAACGCCGCCTAGAGTCTTGTATTGGGTCCTGATGTCATCTAATCCGCCTTCAGCTCATTGTTCACAGGACCAAGACGTGTGATACACGACCAGATGTCCAAAAGGACGAGGACAGCAGCTCAGTGAGGCGCTGCACGCCAGGACCAAACCATCTGCTCAGTGTTGGCGTCCCACTGGGCGACGGAGGAGTAGAGCGAGTGCGCTGGCAGCCGAAGGGTTGTTGGTTCACACCCCACGTGTCCCGTGCCGAAGTGTCCCTGAGAAAGACCCCTAACCCCGAATTACTCCCCGGGCGCCTTTCCAGCAGGACACTTACTGCAGAGAAGCATGTCGCTGTGCAATGACGACCAGTTGGATCTTCTTCTCTTACCAAGTGTGTGAGGCAGGTTCTTCATGAGCACTCGTATCCGCTCGGAGAGCTCTGACGTCCAGTCGATGTCCGATGTCCCGACGCCTCTGCGAGCTGGCAGCTGTTTGAGTTCCCGGCGGCCATCGACAACGCTCTGACAGCAGCGGTGACCGTGACCAGGCTTCGGTGGCGAGGAGGCCGACCCGCCGTGAGAACCCGGCTGATTGATTTATGCTTCGTCACGCTGACACTGTGGAGAACTTTCCCATGTTGGTTCCACTGAAAGGTGTTTGCTCAAATTCCTGGCAGGGAGCCGCCGGTCGAGCGACACCAAGTCAGGCTCCTCTTTACACTTGTGTAGATTCGCTGCCTGCTGACGAGATAAACCAGATAAAAAGGTCAAATCTGCTCCCCTGTGCCATAAAACAGTGAAATCAACAACTGAACGTTTAAAAATAAACTAAATATAATAAGGCTTTACAAAGGTTATTGGGCTCATTAAAAGGACAATTCAAACACTAACTTCAGACTGATTTACATCACACATTTTTATAAATTATATGATAAACATTCCGTCTCCTGTATGACTTTAATTCCGATGCAGATGGTAAAAGTCAATTCTGATTGGTTCCTCAAAGGTTCCTGTGCGGTTCCAAGAAGGACCTTCACCCACTAGAGGAGCATTTTATGTATCGGAAGGTTCTACGTGTCGGTCGTACGGTTCTTTGGGATATCAAAGGATCCTTAAGTCGTGTTTGTTAGTGGACGGTTGTTCTCCTTGAAGTTCTCCAACAGAACCAGTTGTTGAGGAATCGTTGAAGCACGTTTGAGGTTCTTCCGTCGACGTCGTGCACTGATTATGAACAATACAGAGAAAGCGAAGCAGGGCGATCGAGATACGCAGGACCAGAGGCCGCCAACCAAATGATGCGTGACGAGCTCGGCTCGACCTGCGGGGTCGTCCAGAGAGACAATGGGGGGAAATGAGACGGAGCAGAACAAAGACACAGACGTTGATTGGAATAGAGAGAATTACTGGAGGAGAAGAAGAAGAAGAAGAAGCCGTCAGTCCCTTCGCTCTAACAACACAGCCGTCTGCGCTAAATCTATATGTATCTAGTTTATATTGTACATTTGAACATTTTTAACATTATTTGTCTCATTGTTCTATTGTCTGATGTTATAAACCAACCGCAAATCTGTCAAATTCCTCATATGTCCCACATACAGATTCCTGATTCTAATCATCGAGGATCCATTCAGATCCGATCAGACCACAAAGTCGTCTTCTAATTTTTTATAGTCCTCTTTATTTACATAAAAAACAATATTATCAAATGACAGAGAAATAAAAGTTAATGTAAACATCACTACAGGATTTATTCAGGACTTCATATCAGATTTTTTTACTCAAACTGAGTAATATGCAGTTCACATGCCTGCCAATCAGCTGTGATATATATATATATATATAATCGATAGATGATTCACAACAGGGCACATCACCACCCGGTGTAATGCAGCGTCGTTCAGAGCCGTTCTTTAATCTGACGGTGACGTTCTGTTTGTGGCGGCGACTCGTCTCGTAATCTGCTCTTATTTATGGTTCCAGTCCAGAAGTGAGAGGAGCGCCGTTTGTTTTCTATCTCAGAAACCGTACGCCTGTCCTTCCTGTGCCCCCCCCCCCCCCCCCCCGTATCTGTTTTCTGCTGTCATCATCACTTTACATTGTTTTCTTTCTGCTGAGATTCTGTATCGACAGAAATGAACACAGAAGCAGCTCGTTGTCTTTTCAACCGGTGACATCAGACTGAATGAAAGAGTGTGCTGGATGATGATGATGATGATGATGATATCCGTCTCCAACACATGGTGAGGTTCTACATTTTTCTTGTTTCTACAGCATTAAACGCAGGACTTATACTGTATTTATTTAGTTTACACGGTTCCGTTAACACTTCAATATCTATTCATGTTCATATTCATTTATTTCTCATAATGCTACATTTTATTAGATTATATTTAAACAGTATGATAAGGTTTGAATGTTCTCATTTTCACTAAGTGGAGCCTGAATGCATCATAATGTGACTGAATATACATAACAAAGTGAACTGATGGTTAGCGGTTAGCTGTTAGCGGATAGCTCCTCCTCCTCCTGTTGATCCAAACATTGATTGGTAGAAAAGCAAAAAAATACAAAGGCAGATAAACATATGTATACACATGTGAAGGGGGGGGGGGCAACTACAGCAGCACAACCTCCTGTAACCAGTCTGTTCACGCTCACATTAAGCATAATAATCTTAATCTACTTGAGGACACGCTGATATTCTGCAGTTAAGATCTAATGTCTCCAGGTTTAACGGATAAAATCTGTAAAACTGTTTATTTTTGGGCGTTTATGTCGTCACGGACTTTAAATACATAATTACTCCCATAGAATAGAATGGTGATTACCTCAACAGGTCCTTTGGCGTCTTAATGAATGTGTACAAAAATATGTCCAGCAGCATGTGCACGTCTCCGCCTGTGTGGATTCCTCTGTTCAAAATAAACTTTGCCGTCAGATGGGGGTCAGATGGGGGGTCAGATGGAGGCGCTCATGAGCTTTAGGGTTCCATCAGCCGGCCGACTGACTCCATGTTTTTTCTCTTCTTCTAAGAAAAACTTGTTTTAATTTTGCTTCCTTGGATCTACACCGTAAGAATTAAATGAAAATGTTTGGAGCGATCCGAGCGAGGGAAACGTCTGACTTTTAATGACGCCGGACCAATGGGAGGCAACTCATCCGCAAATGATTGAAGTTTAATCCTATTTTTCTCCCACATTTTATCTGCTTCAGCATTTATTGGACATTAGAGATTAAAAGTCTTTAAAATGGAATAACCCAAAAGTCCAGAATTTAATGAGGCCTGCTGAGCTCGCACGATGTCTCCTCACCTCAAGGGGTCCGGATCACGATGATATTAAACCACACATGACCGACAGTCATGTGACCAATGCATCTGTGCAAGTGGGGGATGTAACATGAAATATTCATAACATTGGTAGACCTCATTGTCACGTGGAAACAAGCCGTACAGTACATGAAGAATTCCACTGAACAACTTTTAATTTCTCTTATATTGATGCATATTGTCCACTGAGTGACGATCACGGCTGCAAACACACAACGTTGAGGTCAGACTGAAGAGACAAGTGTCAGAAACACTTCAAACCAAAACTGAATACATCGGTCCTTGTTTGACGCGTTTGTGGACGTAGAATGATAATTAGAGACGTGAAGCGACATTTATAGACGACGTATTCGTGGATGTAAATCTGGAGCCGATCGTGTAGGAAGCGGTTTTGCTCCTTGGACGGAGCACATTGGCCCCCCGTGGTGTGCTGAGGACCCGTGACCTTCAGTCTCGAGCGTCTGTCTTGTTAAAGGAGATCCACGTCCCACCCCCATCAGGCCGGAGGGGGGGACGGGGGGACGGGGGATGGGGGGACTCGCAGGCAACGACCAACGCCGAGCTCCATGTGAGAGTTTTGCTCCCGGCGCTGAGGGGCCATTTTCACAGTTCTCTTGTCTTCCGTCCCGATGGCGTGACGGCTTCGCTCAGCCCGACCCGCCTGTGACTTTCCTGCTGGCGCCGCCTCTCTAAGCATTTCTCCAGACCCCCATGAGCGCAAAAAAGGGTCGCTAATTAGTCGCCAGGCTGCCGCGGCCTGTTAGCAATGACAATAGGTTGTCAGCAGCTGACGGCACATGTCTGTCTGTCTGTCTGTCTGTCTGTCTGTCTGTCTGTCTGTACAGAAATGGAACACCTGATTAAGAGAAACATTTCCAACGTTATCATCTCTTGTTCAGAAACACAACGGAACAAATGGAAACATGAATCATGCGCTGAGATGCATCCTGGAACGATATGGTGCCATTTGATCTTTATTTATTAATTCATTATTTATCCCTTGAGCCTTCAGAAGGTTCCTTCCTGTTCCTCAAAGAAAGAAAACACTATGTGAGCGATGTTGATTCTATTTTAGTACTTGGGAGCATTGTGGATCAGTGAGAAACTACTTGTCCTTCATATGTGGAATGCGTCATGCGTGATGGCCCCGAGGGACATACAGTACAAAACCACCCAGATAGAGACGCACGGCGGAGGACGCGTCCAAACCTTCTGGTGCTGCATGGCGGAGATATGGAGTCGTTGTTTGTTCTAATGATCTAATTACGACGGTGACGTGATTCCTGCTGTGGAAACGTCTCCCACACGTCAACAACACGCGTGTTTGAGATGACGGAATCGATTTCATCCATTTGAGTCCCAACTTGAAATCAGTCCTCGCAAAACAGAGTTTTTCTGACAGCGGTTAATATTTAACACATCGATACCGATGGAGAAACGCCGCAGTGACTCGTGACGCTGCTTCAGGAAAAACAAATTAGTACACAGACGCTTAAAGGGGAATTACAGAGAGTTTCAGCATGTTTTATTTAACGGGCCGAGGCGAGTGGATTGTTTGTGTATTAGGGGGAGGGAGGGGGGAAGGGGGGTAAGATTGCTTTCATAAGTCCTTCTGTACGTTACTACAGAACATTCATATATTTAAAACAAATTGCTCAAAGCCAAAGTTGGATTAGTACTTTGGATACATTGTGCGGCCCTGATGGAGATCAGTGTGTAGATATAGTTTGATATTCGATCTGTGTGATGAAGGATGAATTTACTGTTTTTGGTTGAATATCAAGGTTTAATTAATATGTAACCACAACCCTGTGAGGCAAATATTACTGAAGTATAATTTGTTTTAATTTAAACATATCAGGAATTTCAGTAATGGATATTTTTCTGCATGAGTTCAATCATCTAAATGACCACAATATGATCACAATATCTGCATATGAAAACAAAAGGGTGACGCTTCCTTCCCTGCTTGAATTAATGAAACATGGCAACATCCAGGCCTCCAAGACCGCATCCCACCGCATCCAACCGCATCCCACCGCAGCCAACCGCATCCCACCGCAGCCAACGGCATCCAGCGTCACCCCGTTGCATCCCACCCCAGCTCTCTGCTCATCAATGAGCTTCTCCCACCTCGCGATGCCGTTGGTCTGAGCCAGCAGACACTGATGGGAATCCATTATGTAAACTGGCGTCCCGTCCTCAGCTGGACGGGCGGCGTCCTGACAGTGACCAACTGCACGCCGAGATCACAGCCGCCGCCGTCCAATATAGTTCAAGGAGACGTGAGGGGGGGGAAGGTTGGGATTCTTAATTGCTGATGGACTCTGTTTGGTGGCTCTCTGTCTCCTCACAGAGCCGCTGGCTTCATGTCTCATTCCACATACAAGTATTTCATTAAACATAACTAAATATTTCAACATCTTTATTGACATAACTCAGTGTCTCTTTGACTTATTTTGCGGACCCCTCGCCCCAAAATGTAGTGACAGATATTTATATATATATATATACACACAGTCGCCCCTGGTTTCCATAAGATAAAATGCAGCTTTAAAGCTACTTCCATCTTTCTTGACAGATTTGTGATTTGGCTCAAATATGATGCTATATTTTAAAGATGAGAACAAATGCGTGTTTATTTGCAGGTCTGCATGTAGACATTTCCAACAGTGGGAAAGTGCTGCATGAGGTCAGGTTGAGCAGAAGGAACTTTTGACCTCCCTCCCTCTCAAGGTCAGAGGCTGCTCCTTTCAGCCGAGCAGCGACTCGTCTTCATCGACGCTTTGCGTGAATCGCTCCTAATGAAGATAAAAAAATAACTTCACAGCTTTGTTTGTGTCAGATCTTCTGGCCTTGCACCCACAGCGGAGCGCCAGCCGTTCTAACTAATGAGTCCAGTCGGGCCCACCGGAGCCTCCAAGCTCTCCCCGGGCTTCTGGGCTTGAATGTAGTTTTCGCTGTGAACGTCTCCCCGTCTCTCCTGACCTTTTACCACTCCTGCAGAGCTGAAGGAAAAACACGCTGCCAAGCAGAAAACCATCAGCCTGCCGACTACCTTCTGGCCTGGACGCCCATTAATATGTGAAAGGGTTTGGAGGAATGAAGTGAGGTCTCAACATGCACGTTGTCCTTTAATTCATTCTCGCTGCTGCAAACAGCCTGTTCTCCCACGGCGTGCAGAGCTGTGGCTACGTGCATGAAGGCGCCCAAATCCATTCATAGCAAACCCACATAATGTACAACGGGGAAAACTAAGAATCCTACGGACGTAACAGGTCATTACTCAACGCAAAGACACAAAGGCAACACAATGCTTTGATCCACGATGACGAGGAGCTTTTTCTAAAGATATTTTACTGTATTTCTGACATTCTCATCCCCCGTGGTACAGAGGAATGACTCAGCCTTTCTTTCCTGACTCATGATGGAGAAGGACGAATAAAAGACCTTGGCTGAGGACAGTTTGTATCCTCCCTCCCCCTCTATTCTCTGGCTCGAGCTCCTCTGATCCACACGCCCAGGGGGAGAGAAAGGGGGAGGAAGAAGAGGAGGGACACTGATACTTTAAATGGTGTCTGTATCTCGGAGCCTGTGGCAACAAGTAACGGCATGTAGCAACATAACATGTAGCATCATGTAGCAACATGTAACGGCATGTAGCAACATAACATGTAGCATCATGTAGCAACATGTAACGGCATGTAGCAACATAACATGTAGCATCATGTAGCAACATGTAACGGCATGTAGCAACATAACATGTAGCATCATGTAGCAACATGTAACGGCATGTAGCAACATAACATGTAGCATCATGTAGCAACATGTAGCATCATGTATCTGCATTTGGCGACATAACATGTAGCATCATGTATCTGCATGTGGCGATATAACATGTAGCATCATGTAGCAACATGTATCTGCATGTGGCGACATAACATGTAGCATCATGTAGCAACATGTATCTGCATGTGGCGACATAACATGTAGCATCATGTAGCAACATGTATCTGCATGTGGCGACATAACATGTAGCATCATGTATCTGCATGTGGCGACATAACATGTAGCATCATGTATCTGCATGTGGCGACATAACATGTAGCATCATGTAGCAGCATGTATCTGCATGTGGCGATATAACATGTAGCATCATGTAGCAACATGTGGCGACATTGGCAGGATGCCAGGCGTTCCCCCAGTCGGAGCTTCGGGGGGAGCGATGAAAAGGTGGGAATCCGCTGGAGTTTGGTCATTGAGTAAATATTGCAAACAGGACACGTCTCAGGGGGTCCGTGTTAAACTGATAACACTCAGTGGCGTGACGCCACAGGGCGAAGTGACCTCCGTCAAAGTCAGAGCAGCGCTTCTGTCCCTGACACGGGGAGATATCTCGCATATATTATCGCTCAGTGTACGAAAGCCTCTCTGCTCGGGCAGAACCGGCGTCTGTGGTTTCAAATCGATCGTTGACCCGCCGTTAAAACAGATGTTACGCGCAGCTGGCACCTGAATCATTGGAGTCCTGTGAGCTCGTTTTAACAAGGAGCAGCGGCACCTTTTGGAGCTTGTTCCATTCCAGTTTGTTTTATCTCAAAGCCTCTTTGGTCCCTTTCGCCCCAAACGGGACGGAAACCATTACAAGAATAAAGCAGAAGGACATACATCCAGTTATTGTGGTAGAAATGAGACTTTTAGCTGTGGTTATGAAATATAACTACTCGAGCATTGTTGAAAGTTTATAAAACTAAAATCCTGTCAGACACAAACATGACAAACATGGGCTTAATCCCTCGGACACCTCGTGGGACGAGAGGAGGAAACCGTATCGTACGGAGGACGCATTGAAGCTGGCCGGTTAGCCAGCTAGCGTGCTAACTGCAGCGCGCGGGGCCCCTTGTCTCGGCCACAGAAAGAGAAGGTGCCCTGGTGACCGCAGGGTTGAAGGTTTGAACCCCAGCTGCTCCACGTGTTAAAGTGCCCCTGAGCGAGACACCCGACGTCTTCCTGCAGGCCGGCGCCTGTGTGGCAGCAGCTGCTCCCTCAGTGTGGGAGAATAACTCACTTTTCTTTCTCTCACTTCGAGCTCTATTCAGTGAAAATGGTGAATGACGTTATAATCTGAGTGATTTGCAGTGTGAGTGACGAAGGTAGTGGCTCTGACTTTGAGCTCTGTGGTACTGTGACGTCGCTGGAACGGCCCACGCAACCGAATCAGTCGCATAAATACACTGAGGCATGACAACACACACACACACACACACACACCGGCACAACACGCTTCCACCTTGGACAGCGGAGCGCGGCGTCGCTTGGCATTCTGCAAATGTCAGGAGGACGGTGCTCACAGATTCCACCAGGCACCTGGGAGATTACACGCTATCAACACACAAATGAGCAGCGCTTCACACGCTGAGACAGAATGCTAACCGGGCGTGTGCGTGTGTGTGTGTGTGTGCGTGTGAGAAGTAATAAACCAGAGCTGTGATGTTTGTTTCCCGCAGTGTGAATGTTGTTAATCTCGCTCACTGGGATTTATCCAACTGGTCCAGACACGTGAGATAAGACCACATGGCTGGAGGGCCGCGCATGTCGATTATTATTATTATTATTATTATTAACACTTGCTTTACCGAAGCGGAGCCTTCGTGAGGTGGTTCTTCTTCTACAGCGTCGATGGTAGCTTCCATTCATACCGGCGACCTTCTGCTTTGGCTCCATTAAATCAAAGTGAAATGTGTTTAAATGTGTTTTTATAGAGTTCTGGGCCTGCAGCTCATTGTAACGTTGTAATGCTGCTCATCAGACGTCCTCGACGCGCGGAATTGATGAACGGAAGCGAACAAGAGGCACTGCGGTCACGAACAAACGCCTTCAGGTCATTTGTCCGCTCAAGTAGGTCAACGCTTCAGTTCCCCGCCTGGACGTCCCGTCTGTGAGGAGTCCTTTAGACGTGCGGCTCAGATGGATCGAGGACCCGGAGGTGTGAGCGCGTCAGAGTGACCTCGACAGGTGAACCCGCCGTGCGGGGGAGGGGGGCGGGACTAAAGGAGAAGAGGGACACTCACACACCTCTGTTGGAGGACACGAGGTCAACAACACTCACGGTGACAGGATGAGTGATTGGACTGGAGCTTCACGCACAGTGGCCTCCATTAAAACCGCTGGGAATCAGACAAGTGTCTGTCCACACGTCCCGCGACCAGGTGGACACGCCGGATCAGTGGACGGACAAGCACCAAAAGACACATTCAAGGCCGGGGAATGAGGGACACAGCTAATGGTTCTCCACCTTCGTCTCAAGTCTCCTTCAGTACAGCATGATGTTCATTTAGTAAAGTATAGAGCAGAGTCATTAGTCAAACAGACCATGAAGCGAGGACGCTTTTGGGACGGCTTAAGTCTTCACACAGACGAGGGTCTCTAAGACGTGGGGGAGGAGGCGGTCGCCCCAAACCCGCAATATGAAATGAGGGTTTGACAGGAGAATCGAGTCGCTTTGAAAGTTGAACTTAGAGACCGTAGTGAGACCAATATTTGGTGAAGATGAGTCTGGTTGTTTTAGCCAGAGGACGACGGGACGGAAGAGGAACCATCTGAGACCGTGTCCATGATCGGTTAATAGAAGAAGCCCACGTACTTCGCCGGTTGGACCCTCAGAAGGTGGAGAGCCGCTTCGCCCCTAAACCGGGTCAACGTTCCTCACCTGATTACTCACATGCTCTCATTTAGAAAATGACAAAGACAAAGTTATTGTGCTCATTTTTCTACATTTCCATAAAATAAGTTGGACACGGTTTAAGTTCTTATTTCTTTTGACTTGTGAGTCTCTTTCTAGCACTTATACATCATCTCTTCATGTGGAAATGTACTATAACTGAATCTCCTCAGTATAAACATCCAGCTCAATCAATCAGAATTCAGAGAATAGGAACCCGGCTCTTCACTGCTGACAACTGATGCCACTCTGGGGCACTGTTCTATTCTGGGAAGTACTCCTATTTATCAAGTACAGTTCGGCTATTCTTAGAGGCTCCATGAAGTACCAACCAGGCCTCTCCATTCACGAGGACCTTACATAAACCGGGACGAGCGGCCGCCGTCGCTCGGCGTAGACGCGGAAGGACTCGCCGTCGGGGTCGGACCGTTTCATCCTGCTGCGACGGGACGCAGACAAAGAGGCTCCACAAATCACTCTCAGCAAACCTCCCTGTGATGGATTGAGCTCGTCTGGTGCTTTGAAGGCGGCTGATTAAGGCCCGGGGGGGGAAATGCAACCTCAGCACATTTATAATCTTCCAGAATCCTCCAATCACATTTTCCAGCACATTTGAGATGAGAACGTGCTCGTGCCGTCCTACGGTGACTCGTGGTCTACGGGCTGAAATACGTATATTTACTGTCATTTGACATATTATCATGACGGTCTTGATTGAGCCCCCTCTGCCTCTGAAGGACATCTCGTCTCAATCAGACCGCCATTCATATTTGGCATTTATCCGTTTATCCGTTTCAGCGTCTAGCGGCGTCTTGGTGACGCACTCGTCCTCGCCGCCTGCCCTCCCCCCAAATTAAACCCCGGCACGAACGACTCCGGACGTGCAACAGATGCCGGCCCAATTGTTTACATGGAATCGATACTTGGAGCAATCAATGCAAAGGATGGCCGGCGATGTGTGCAGAGACCGAAGGGCTGTTTCACAGCAGAGCCTTCAAACTGCACAGGCCCACCAGTCACTCAATAGCAGAACAAATTAGGACAGAAGGGACGGCACAGCGAGCTCACAGGCCGCTGAAGGTTGCCAGGCAGCAGCGCCAGAGATCTAGATGACATATTGATTCGTCCATTCAACGCTAAGCGGGACAATAAGAAAAGTGACATGATCAAAAAGCTCATCCATGAACATCAGTCAGGTTTGGAAAATGGAAACAACCAGCAAGAAGGTGAAACCCAGATACACAAATGAAGGAGGTTGATCTTTTTTATCGTACCAGTTGGTTTTATTATGACAATGCACACTTGATAAGCAAAAAAGCCTTGGCATCCTGCAAAAAACCAACAATATGATGACAACTGCTGCATCAACCAGCCAGCGAGCGGCCGGCGTCTTACATCATTATTGCAAAGGGTCACTTTCAGTTGAAACTCATTAGCAAACGTAAAAGGACATAGAAATAAAATCTGGGATAACATAAAATATGTCCGTCTTTGTAAAGTGGGTAATACATTTTGATATTCAAACACACAACAAAATAATAACACTTGAAAATGTGACCCATGAAAAAAGAAAAAGAAAGTGTACATAATTGAATTATAGTTCTAGGCTAAGATTTTACAAATCACAGAAGACTAATCATTAATCATGTTTTCTTTTAATAATCAAAAACAACTTGAGGCTGTATCAAAAACCTGGTAAAAAATTAGAAGGAGATTTTCTGTGAGCTAATTGCTGGAAATTCAAAGTTCTCCCCTTTGAATGTCTCCTGCGACCTCTAAATGTGAGAATCTCTACAGCCTCCACGGCGCTCGAAGCTCCGGTTCCGACTGAGGAGAAGCGCTGCCTCAACAAACGTACAAAAATAATCCTCCCTGGTCAGAAACAACCTGCAGGTGTCCTTTTCCTGTCCGGGCGCGAAGGGGCCGACATGGCGTTCCACTTTTACCCTCGTAGTCCTGCTGACCGAGTGAAGGTCCACATCATCTGCATAAAACCGCACCTTTGGCCTCAATCTAAAAGCACACGGTTTTATTGAGATGCAGGTGAGATTTTCATCTAAAAGAACTGTAATTGTGATGGGAAACAGGAATAAAGAGCTCCTTCAGGTTATTTCAGCAAGGCAGTCGCTTTCCTCCATCACCAAGAAAATATAACAAAAAATGTATTTTTAAAACCAATGAAAGAAACAAATGACTTATCATCCATCTCTAAATCTTCTTTTTAGGCTTTTGATTCTCATCTTTACTAGACATTGTGAATAAGGATAAAACAGACCGTGTTAAAAGGCAAACTGTATTGGATCTGAATAAACACAACCACTCATTCTCTCACACACACACACTCCCATTCTCTTGTCGTCTGCATCCTCGTTTTGAGATCCTTCGTTTTCAGAGAATCTCACTCCCCTAATTAAAGAACTTGAGTTGTCGCTTGCTGTGGTCTGTGGCAGCTCACCGACTCCACACGAAAGAAGAGCTGTTAGACAAACGTTCAGTCCAGAGGAGGAAAAAAAGAGTAGTAACCTCGGGATTGATGGAAAACCGAAAACGAGTAAAGCGTAAAAACAAAGAAGAGGAGATGCCGGGACGGAAGGTCTCGTCCCCCGATCGTCGCTTGTGACCATCGTGACGAGGGATTGTTTGTCTTAGGCCACTGAGTAGCTGGGCTACCTCTAAATCAGTAGTCCGTCCCAGCTGCATCCACAAACCGCCCCACGAGTCAACTGTAAAAAACAAAAACATCCAGCGCATCACGGCCCCCCCTCCCAAACCAAAGTCCCCTGTAGCTGTTTAATACTTTAGCACCTCTTGTCATCTCTCCCTGTTAATGTCAGACAAACACCAGAATGGAGACTGTTAGTTCCTCAGGCGTCCTCCACCCTGAGAGGGGAGGGTGGAATAAGTCTTAGGGGGGCACGTAGGGAGGTGGAGATCTGTAGGGAGTCATGTTCTTGGGACGGGAGCCTTTGCCCTCCATGGGAGTGGTAAAGGGAGGCGGTGGCTGGTAGGGGGGAGCATTGGGGTCCTCGTCCTGCAGGGCAGTGTACTCCCCCAGCAGCTCCTGGTTGAGGGGGGTGGTCTCTGGCGTAGCCATGTTGGGGTACTCGGGGGGTGGAAGTGGGGGCTTCTCTTCCTGTAAAATCAAGGGCATACTGGAAGACGGAGGCGGCTTAGAGTCGTCAAGTTCATCCGCAAAGATGATGGGAACCCCCTTTTTGATGAAGGTGGCCTGGTCCTCGATGGTCAACTTGCCCTTTCGCTTCTTCCTGTAGCAGATCATCGCAATGATGCCCGCTATCAACAAGATGGCAGCCACCACCACAGCGGGAATGACCGTGTGGAGATAGACGTCGTCTGTGCTCTGCCGGCCCGTTCCCAGAGCCGGCGTGACCGCTGCGGGTTCTGGGATATCGATGTCTCCCGGTGGGATGAAGGAATACGTTCTGCAGCTGGCCCTGCCTTTGGCCGTGACGTCCAGCGGTCTGAATTCAGGCTCCAGAGAGTGCCTGAAGGTCTGCGAGGGCCTTCCGTCAGCACTGGCTAGCGTCCTGCTCATGACCGCGAGCTGTTCTTTCGGACATGGATGCTGCG
Organism: Gasterosteus aculeatus; assembly: GCF_964276395.1. Taxonomy (NCBI): domain Eukaryota; kingdom Metazoa; phylum Chordata; class Actinopteri; order Perciformes; family Gasterosteidae; genus Gasterosteus; species Gasterosteus aculeatus. The sequence goes on from NC_135705.1 coordinate 803,128, forward strand.
GTAGGCTGGTGTTTGTCCACTCCACCACAATGGACCCTTTGCTTATATTTCGAAGACTGACTGCACTGGTGTTGCGGTCTCCGAGTGCGTAGGCCAGCTTCTTTACTAGTAGGATCTTCTTGTGGATGTCATTTGTTATTGAATGTGGATCACCTTCGAATCGGGCCTTGAAGATCACTGGGCTCTTGTCATTGATGGGCCAGCGGTTCACACGAACCTCAAAGGCGTCAATAGCATTCAGGCCACCTTTGTCAGTGGCCTGCATGAAGTATTCGTGTTTCCCCACGTGTTGGACATCAGGCAGGCCGAAGAGAAGCTGGCTGGTGGTGTTGAACTGAATCCAGGAGGCCTCTCCGACCACTTCATTGTGGTTCTGTCTCAAAGTTAGACGCAGCTTGTCAGTGGTCCCATCCTCTTTGTCGAAGAAGGTGTCAGAGGGGATCTTGACCTCAAAGTAGGTGCCGACCAATGCATTGACCTGGTCAATTGGGTTTCGCAGGACAGGCTTCTCGTTGGAAGGGTCAATGTTGACGGCAGGTGATGGTGTGGTGCGCCTGGCCGGCTTGGCCGTGGAGGTCTTTGGCTCCCTGGTCACAGGTGTGGTTTTGGGTCTCTTGGGTTTCTTAGTAGGTCTTTTAGGTGGTGCCGTTACTGTGGCAGTGGGCTCCACATACGGAGGCCTGGTCATGGTCGGCTGGATAGCAATGGTGCTGGTGGTCTCCACAACCCTCGTTGGCAGAGGCGGTGCCAAAGTTGGGGTGTGGTTAACGGGGTCACGCATTCTGATTGTAGGCTTGCCTGGTAGGGGGACGGGGCCCCTCACAGGGGGAGCAGAGCTTTCGGTTGGTGCGGCGATAGAAGGAGAGGAGAGGGTTGGGATAATCCTCACTGGAGGCTCCACGATGGTTGTTGGAGGGACTGCCGTGAGCACAGGGGTCGGGGTGTTGTTTAACTGGCGCCTCACCCGCTTCGGGATGTGGGGTTTTTTGTTTGCGATGTGCCATCCCACCACCGGGTAGCCCAGCTTGGCGGACATCGTCCCTTCCTTTGCAGGACCCTGGACGCTGCTGATATTTGGGACGGTGCTCTGGTCCAGTGAGCAGCCGAGCTTCCAGGACAACAGGGCACCGTTCTCCACCACCTGGGGACACGGGGACACGTGTTAGTTTAATCATGCAGCTACGAACACGGAATATGTATTTTAAGTATCATTCACTGACCCACAGAACCAGGCGTTCAGAAACGGGATTCACGCTTGCACTCACCTTTTTGGCATTCCCCGGCCCCGCCATGAAGGCAGACATGTCGAACAGCCGGTTGTTCACCACAGGAAGTATCTTCATGTGCTGGAGCCCCACGCCGGAGAAGATCCTCATGTCATCCAGGAGCTCCACCCTCTGCTTCGAGCTCATCTTGGTCAGATCGGCGTCCAGGATCACGGTCAGCAGCGTGATCGGCGCCTCGTTGCTACACGCGAACGGCTGGACGTCGTCTTCTGTGGACACCTGGTTGGATGCCACCTGGGCTGCGTCTGCGTCCAGATGATCTTCAGGGTGCACCTCGATGGAGAACACCTCTGAAGAGGAGGAGGACTCGCTGTGGTTTGAGATGGTCACCGAGATGTAATGGACGCCTTTGTCCTCCTCCAGAGGGAGACCCCGCAGGACTCGGCTGCTGGCGTCCCAGTGCAGCCAGGCGGGGAGCGAGTCCGTCCCCGTCTCCGTGACCTGACACAGCAGCAAAACACAGAAGGGGTCAGAACACCTGCAGGACCATCGGTTGACTTACAACACGTCAAACCAATCACAAGTCGGACTAATTCAGTCGGATCGACACGCAAATGTCCATATTTCTTCTTTTATTGTAAAATGCTGCGTTGATGCAAGTTGTGCTGAAATAAAGGGTCGGCTGTGTCACAAACCACAGGATTTACTGCGGTGACATTGTGTGTGTGTGTGTGTGTGTGTGTGTGTGTGTGTGTGTGTGTGTGTGTGTGTGTGTGTGTGTGTGTGGACGAAGCTCGACTCGTACACACAATCACACACACACACACACATTCAAAAGCAGTGCTCTGAATTGTAATTTAAACCCAACTCAAATTAAAATAACGTGGCCAATTATAGGACGGGGGACGTCCCCGCGGCAGGAGGCTGATGGAGGGAAATGGATCACGGGGGAGGGACGACGCGTCCACGCACAGAAACCCAGAGGAAGAAGAAGAAAAAGGCACCGCGGCCCGACAACTTAATTCTGCAGCTAATAAATTATCCTGGTTGATGAATTATGTAACGGCAGCGTCCCCAGACGCCTCTTTAATGCTCTAACCAGCACAGGCAGCGCGGCGCACGCATAAACGCACACAGACAAAGTGACACAAAGTGACACGAGGCCACAGACAGACGCACAAGGGTGGGTGTGTGTCTGTGTGTGTGTGTGTGTGTGTGTCTGTCTGTGTGTGTGTGTGTGTTACCACTCACTCCACCCAACATGGAAGTGCACCGGAACAACACGTAAGACCCCGAATGCCACGTTATTAGTGAAGAACGACGGGAAACCAAAAGTAGTCACATGACGTCTCCTCCAGCGACGTTCGCTTTAATTCGGTCAAAGTTCTTCTGCCTGCGAACTTCAAACCAACTGCCTCTTGACACGACATTGCAAATCAAATCACAGCGAGGTGATGGAGGACGAGTGAGCTGCCAGGCGCTAATCTCATCACATCGGGCATAACTGCTCTGTAAATGAATAAATTAGGTCCTGAAAGCACAAGGACGACGCTTAGGAGGAGGAGGAGGAGGAGGAGGAGGAGGAGGAGGAGGAGGAGGAGGAGGAGGAGGAGGAGGAGGAGGAGGAGGAGGAGGAGGAGGAGGAGGAGGAGGAGGAGGAGGAGGAGGAGGAGGAGGAGGAGGAGGATCTTGGGTCAGAAGAGGTGAAATATGCTGCATCGATGTGACGTTTTGTATGAGAGAAGAATCTTTCAGCCTCATCTCTGAACTCACTGACATGTGAGCCGTGAAGCCGCCATGACGATCGGCGCCGTGAACTCCGCTGACGGGCGCTCTCCGTGGCTCCGCCTCCTCCTTCGTTTGAAGAACCTTAGTTTGGAACACGCTACAAAACCGAGACCACCCAAAGAGGTTCCTCCTCCTGCGAAGCAAACGGCCGATGATTGTGACTGATGGGAGGACAATAAATCCGTCTGCTGATGTTCATTGGAGGCGTGTCGGCGTGAGATGTTTAAGGAACCATCATCCCCACTGCAGGTCTGAGGACTGGGAGCAGATCCTAATGGCCCCGAATTAAAAAGGCAGATGTTTCACACAACGCTTAATATTCAGGATCCGTTGGACGTTTCCTCACAGTGCGGACCTCGTCCTCGCGCTGGGGGGGGGGGCGGGGCGGCCTTAACAGTCCGACCTGCGATCAGCTTCTAAATATAATCAGCCACTCTGGCCTTCAGGCACCAAATATGGCTCAGCTCTCCAGGCCTCGGACCCCCCCCCCCCCCTCTCCGTGGGCTACAACCAACCCCCACAAAGACGCTGCAGTCTTTACTTTCACTGTACTTGGAAAAGGTCATTTGTTTTTGCTTGGGACGGGGGGACAAACAGCGGCTGTGACTGTTTGTTCTGAAAGGTCGAATGCAAATGACCCTGAAATACGACGCTGACATGGAGGCATCAATGCAACCAGCAGCGCCCCCCCCCCCCCCACGGACACGTCAAACACGCGACCAGCAGCGACCCCCCCCCCCCCACGGACACGTCAAACACGCGACCAGCAGCGACCCCCCCCCCCCCCACGGACACGTCAAAACACCCGACCAGCAGCGACCCCCCCCCCCCCCACGGACACGTCAAAACACCCGACCAGCAGCGACCCCCCCCCCCCCCCACGGACACGTCAAAACACCCGACCAGCAGCGACCCCCCCCCCCCCCACGGACACGTCAAAACACCCGACCAGCAGCGACCCCCCCCCCCCCCCACGGACACGTCAAAACACCCGACCAGCAGCGACCCCCCCCCCCCACGGACACGTCAAACACGCGACCCCAGAAGCCCGACCGACGCACACTATGACTGGATTGAGGTGCATGAACCCCCCCTGCCTGCTGCGTGTTTAATCACATAGCAACGCGGCGGCGTGCGGCGCTGCCAGGAAAGCGAGCGGCTCGGGTGACTCATATGTTCCTCCTCCTCTTTAATACCCGTTTTCCACTGCTGCCTGCTGACGGGGGCTTCTGGGGGGAGTCGCTCTGAGAGGAGGCCGATGACGAACAGCGCTGCGTTTATTTTAAGACGAGTTTAAATAACACAATGACGCCGGGGGGGGGCGTGTGGGGGGCCGCGGGACGGAGTTGACGAGGAGACGAGAAGCGGGACAGTAATCGCTGCTCGTGTGGCCGACGTGAAAAGAAAACGCTGAGGTTGCAAACTGTGACGTCTCTGAAACCAGAGACGTTCTGCAACGTGGACGAAAACGCAACGAGGACAGTAAACGGGACGGAGGGACGGGAGGACGGAGGGACTGAGAGACGGGGAGACGGGGGGACGGGGGGGAAGAGAAAGTTAGTTCTCCCACCAGAGCCCCCCCCCCCCCCTCCCCGGGGGGCTTTACTACAGCAAGCTACTGTCTCCATTCATCAAGAGGGAGCGTGTTGACACACGCACACACGCGCACACACACGCACACACACACACACGCACGCACGCACGCACGCACACGCAGAGCAACATTTTCCCACAAATGTGCACACGCCTTCATGAGCTAAAGCTTTGACGCTCACGCCGGTTTGTGGGGACAGTAAACGCAGGAATGAACCCTCCCCCACTTTAATCCTGCAGGATCCCTGAAACCAGGTCCTGAAAGTGAAGACCAAGGAGCTGGTCTACAAGTGGTCCTCGTAAAGGAATATGGGTAAGGGGGGTGGGATCGCCCTGCCAGTAAACCCATCAGCCAATCCGCATATTAAGCTGGTGAATTGTGGTAATTAGGCTATGGAGAGTCCCCCCCCCCCCCCCCCCCCCAGCAGCACCTGAATACAGATTCCTCCGTCGCAAAAGGTCCCTCAGGACAGGACTTATCAGCTGTGTGGAGCAGAGGTCTTCAACAGGGGTCCGTAGAGGTTCTGCAGGGGGGGTCGCGGAATTGGTGCTTGATAAAACTTGATTTTTTTTTTTCAACCAATTTTTCCCCCACAAATTTAAATGTCTTGAACAGGGGGTCCCTGCTGCATCTCAGTTTGGGGGCTTTGGCCTGGAAACGTTGAAGACTCCTGGTGTAGAGAGTTTGTAGCACAGCTTCTAGTTACAAGGTTAGCTGGTTAGTTACAAGGCTAAAGGTAAAAATGAATCATTCACTTAAACAACTCAGAGGAGGTCGACCAGCCAGTCACTGTAGTTATAAATTACCCATTAACAGGAAAAGAGGCGCTTGTGCCCTCATGTTGGTTCAGGCTTTTGCAAATTTTAATTAAATCTCGTAGATAAATATCATTGGGACCTTTTCTATCAGTGGTGACATCAGAGGTTTCTTTTGGGGGGTTATTAATATTAATAAGCCACTTCTTTTATTCTTGAGAGGCCGTAGAGGTGATGTCATGTAAGAGGAGGACGTAGAGACATCCCCTGCTTTAAGGTCTGATAGAGGCCTGTCAATCAGCATGTAGCCCCGCCCTAAAGCGACCCCCTGCTGTATGGTCTGTTTGACTCTAACTTGAGCATCATTCACTAAATGAACATCATGTTGTGTTGAAGAAGACTTGAAACTAGAGACTGAGACATAAACTCATGTTTACTGAGGGAATAAATCCAGAGAGAAGTAGAGTCATTTCCTCATAGACGTCTATGGGAGCAGAGGAGTCGCCCCCTGCTGGTCACTACAGAGAAGTAGAGTCATTTCCTCATAGACGTCTATGGGAGCAGAGGAGTCGCCCCCTGCTGGTCACTACAGAGAAGTAGAGTCATTTCCTCATAGACGTCTATGGGAGCAGAGGAGTCGCCCCCTGCTGGTCACTACAGAGAAGTAGAGTCATTTCCTCATAGACGTCTATGGGAGCAGAGGAGTCGCCCCCTGCTGGTCACTACAGAGAAGTAGAGTCATTTCCTCATAGACGTCTATGGGAGCAGAGGAGTCGCCCCCTGCTGGTCACTACAGAGAAGTAGAGTCATTTCCTCATAGACGTCTATGGGAGCAGAGGAGTCGCCCCCTGCTGGTCACTACAGAGTAGTCATTTCCTCATAGACGTCTATGGGAGCAGAGGAGTCGCCCCCTGCTGGTCACTACAGAGAAGTAGAGTCATTTCCTCATAGACGTCTATGGGAGCAGAGGAGTCGCCCCCTGCTGGTCACTACAGAGAAGTAGAGTCATTTCCTCATAGACGTCTATGGGAGCAGAGGAGTCGCCCCCTGCTGGTCACTACAGAGAAGTAGAGTCATTTCCTCATAGACGTCTATGGGAGCAGAGGAGTCGCCCCCTGCTGGTCACTATAGAGAAGTAGAGTCATTTCCTCATAGACGTCTATGGGAGCAGAGGAGTCGCCCCCTGCTGGTCACTACAGAGAAGTAGAGTCATTTCCTCATAGACGTCTATGGGAGCAGAGGAGTCGCCCCCTGCTGGTCACCACAGAGAAGTAGAGTCATTTCCTCATAGACGTCTATGGGAGCAGAGGAGTCGCCCCCTGCTGGTCACCACAGAGAAGTAGAGTCATTTCCTCATAGACGTCTATGGGAGCAGAGGAGTCGCCCCCTGCTGGTCACTACAGAGAAGTAGAGTCATTTCCTCATAGACGTCTATGGGAGCAGAGGAGTCGCCCCCTGCTGGTCACTACAGAGAAGTAGAGTCATTTCCTCATAGACGTCTATGGGAGCAGAGGAGTCGCCCCCCTGCTGGTCAGAGAATGCAGCTTTAACACGAGGTTGATGGGCTTGAGGGTGCAATAAACGTTAACGGCCATAAACGTGAATTGGTCCCCAGAAAATAACTAATTGTCTTTTAACCACAAGCAGCTTTTTAAGGTTTTTAGGGAAGGATCAATGAAAGAAGATAAATATTGTCAAATGAAGTTTTAAATGAACATGCAGCATCGACCCCTCCAGCCCCTCCCCAACAGAGAATCCGCGTCTCTGCGCCGTGTGAATGGCTAATCGGTAGTTTCACGCTATTCATCGAGGGGGGGGGGGGGGTGCTGTCAAGGAGCTCGAGACCCCTCAAACTGCGGGGACATTTTCATAAGAAAAGGCCATTAGTATGAGCGCGACGCAAAGCACAAGGAATTGATTTGGCCTTTCGCTCCACAACCTTGAGCACTGACCTTCCAGAACGTGATGGGGGGGTCGGACTCTCACCCAAAGAAAAGGGGAAGGACGGCAGATGCAAACGGTGGGGGGGAGAACTTCGTGATGGAGGAGAGAGCAGGAACGCGAGGGGGAACGGAGGAAGTAAACAAGCGGTCTGAGGTTGTGGACATCGAGCGGACGGTCACAGAGCGAAGGAGGGGGGAGGGAGGAGGGAGAGAGGGGGGGAGGGAGAGGGGGGAGGAGGAGGCGTTGAGTCTTTCAAGAGGATTACAGAGGCAAAAAGGGAGATGAAAGAAAGTACATTTTCTGAAGTAATTGAGATGAAACAATACTAAATATCAGTCATGTATAACTCCTCCCCCTGCTTTATGAGCTGTTGGTGACCTGTCAATCAGCGTTTAACCCGCCCTGCAGCTTCAGGACGGGACGCTTGGTGGTTTCCACCACATAAAGGCTTCCGCCCCCCGGGGCTCTCAAACCACCTGTCTATTCAGTGCTTCCCTCCCACTACGACCACACGGTCAACTCGCTTTGGCTCTCATGGGGGGGGGGGGCACCACGGGCTTACAGTGTGACCGATAGAATGAGGTTTGGAGGAACAGCCTCAGCCTGCAGGGACGAAGGAAGAGGTGATGAAGGAGAGAGAAGACGAGCAGGATGATAAAAATAAAGACACAGGAGGAGGAGGAGGAGGAGGAGGAAGAGGAGATAAACCGGCACCGAGGAGCCAAAACTCAACGACAAAGATCCGGTCACCATAGAAGAAGAAAAAAGGGGGCGATGCAGCGTCAGGAGATCCTCAACACATTTCTTTGCCACTAATATCAATTGGCAATCAGGGATGATCGTATCGGAACACAAGGATTATTGATCAAGTCAACTCTCTGAAGTCAGGAACCATAAAAACCCAGAAATCAAGGATGATGTTAAGTTAAATAAATCATAATTCATCTATTGTATGTTTATAAAATATATATATTTATATAAACATATATACAGTTTATAAAATGTTCCCATTTTCACTGAGCAGAGCCTGAACGCCTCATAGGGTAACTGAGGTGAACCTGTTTGTTCACAATGTCACATGATGAGAAACTATAAAAGCCTTTTCTAACGAGGTCAGTGAAGCTTTATTTACACTCTGATGGTTAACGTGTCCTTAATCAGCCGTTTGAGGGATCGGTACCGATCACGGATCAATAGTTCAGACCTCGTTTCTATCCTCCTCCTTCTCTGTGCCTCCAGTGAAGCTTTCATTAGTGCGTATATGTTCATGCTGCTCGTCACTGGCGGAGCTTGAGTGATACGATCTGGTTTGACAGGGCTGGAAGAAAGGAGCAGGGGGGAGGCAGGGGGGAGGCAGGGGGGAGGCACAGAGAGGAAGTTCAGTGACAGGCTATGAAAGGCTGGGACGTGATGGAGCGACGATAGGGAGGAAGAGAAGGCCAGCAGGGTGGAGAGATAGCGGTGGAGGTGATGGAAGATGAAGGACAGGAAGTGTACAATATTAAAGGTTTACCCTGAAGGGGGGGGGGGTGGGGGGGGGGGGGGGTGGGGGGGGATCACATCTGGGGGCGAGCAAATGGAGTTTAAAGCCGGGTGGAGGAGGAGGATGGATAGATGGAGGGGGGAGATGAGCCGCCTCACGTTCCTGATGATGCTCCCCGACCCCGACCCCCCCAAAACACTCGCCCCTCTCCCACTAACGAGGCGCTGTCACTACCAGTTCCCCCCCGAGACGATGTGCCATTCATACGTATGTGGTACAGATCTATGACGTAACAACTGTCTAGATGTGCAACCAGTTGATATTCAGACCAATCAGGAAGCCGGATTAGGTCACATGGCCAAAGAGACCAGGGTGGACTCACCTTGACGATGTCACCAAGGTAAATGTCCTCCAGCTTGTTCGGCACCGTCATCTGGAAGATCCGGCCAACGGCTGCCGAGGAGTCTGGGAAGGCGGCGGCGGCGGGCGCGGACGGGTTCGGCTGCGTCGCCGCGGCAACGTCCTCCAGCGCCCGGACGCCTCGCCGTGCCTCCGGCAAGTCCCCGAGGAGCGACGAGTGCATGGAGGCCTCCAGGTAGCCTCCTCCCACCGCCGCGTCGACCTCCACGTCGGCGCGGACCGCCGCGGCCAGCAGCAGGCCCAGCAGCAGCGCTGCAGTCCGGGGGGGGCTCTCGCTAAGGGCGCCGCTCGGCCCGGCGCGTCCCGCGCTCGCTCCGCTGCGCATTCTGCTCCTTCTCGTGGGTCACGAGGAGGAAAAACCACTGGAGTAAAAAAGAGGATGTCCAAGTGGGAGGGACTGGAGGGGGGCGGGGGGCATGCGACCCCACCAGATAGAGCAAATCCCTCCTTCTAAAGCGCTCTCCTGTTATTTTGGGCTGGCGCCGGGTAAGACTCTCCCTCCTCCTCCTCTTCCTCCTCCTCCTCTTCCTCCTCCCTCGGCTTTAGTTCCTCTTCCCCTTCGGCCTTTTGTGCTGAACCCCTCAGAGGTTCAGGAGCCCCATTGTGTCGAGTGCCTTAACAGATCTGTTTGGAGACACACAAAGACAGAAGGAGGGTTAGAGGGGGGAGGAGAGGGGGAGGAGGGGGGAGTCCAGCTCACCACTAAACATTAAAAACAGAGCGAGAGCTAAAAGCGCTTCACACGGAATCAGTCAAGTTTAGACGCTTAAACGGAGACGTGCCACTCAAAGGTCGATGGGGGGGGGCTCATCCTTTCTAAAGCTGCTCATCGCGGGGTGATTCAGCACGAGAGGAACCCAAAGGGGGGGGGGGGGGGGGGGGGGGGGGGGGGTACAATAGATAGATGGAGGAGAAAGAGGGGGGCTGATATACGGTGGGACTTTGGATCAGCTAACAATGCAGAAGCTCAGTAAAAAGCTTCTTTGGAAGCTAATAAATGTGTGTGTGTGTGTGTGTGTGTGTGTGTGTGGGTCTGTTATTCATTCGGCTCTTTCATGAAGCCGAGGATCCCCTCCTGTGTGTATGTGTGTGTGTGTGTGTGTCACAACACAAGTGACCCCCCCACGGCGTGACTCCAGTTTGCCCCGGAGCAGAAAGGGAAATCACCGTGGCAACAACAACACAAAGCTTCCCAGGTAGCTTCTGACCGGCTAAAAACAGCTCTTTGTTGCTGCAACCACAACCCTGCTTTCAATCTCAGCCCCCCCCGTCCCCCCGTCCCCTCGTCCCCCCGTCACCCCCCTCGTCCCCTCGTTCAATCCTAAAGGAGCGCCACAATACAACTTTGAAGTTTTCAACTGAATTTGCGTTAAAAATTGCCTGGTAAAGTGGACCAAGGCTGGGGACAAACTATGTCCCTTCCGTGTCCCCCCCCTTCTTTTAGAAGAGACATCTCCTCCTCTCGTCAGTCTTTTCTCTTTTATTGAAACTCGACATCTTTTGTGTCGGCTCACAAAATGCTCTCTTCTCATTGGACGGAGATCTTGTCAGATAACGATGTCTGTGGGGGGGGGGGGGGCATATCAGATATACTGGAGGGATAAAATCTGTACATTTAAAATCTGTACATTTAATATCTGTACATTTAAAAGAAGAAAAGCTTTACACAACACAGCAAACGGCGCCCAGAGACATCGAGACCGAACGGAGGAACAAACACATTCCTGCTTGTAACAGAAGATGAACCAGGTGTGAACACGGGGAGACGCTGGAGTTACTTCACTGCTTATCGTGGGATGAATGGAGCCCCCCCCCCCCCATGGGAGGGGTGGGGGGTGCATCCTCCCGCTGTCAGAGGCAAACAAGAGCCGAGTGGAATGGAACCAGAAATCACCACGGCAACCAACAAGGACACGGACACGCCGGTTAAAGAGAAGGATTCCACCCCGCGGTCACCTTTCAACCCCCCCTCCAAAGTCGCAGCTGACGCCTCTATTATTGGCTGCCGGCGGGTGGAGCAGGGTGGGGCGGGTGGGGGCGTCTTAAAATGGTCACATTCCACCGGGGGGAAGTTCCCAGACTGAAGGGTGACACTGACGCCGCACACGCACACACGCACACGCACACTGAGGGAAGGAGACGAGGAGAGAGGAAAGGAGAAGAACATGTCCCAGAAATACAGATGCTCCCTAATAATAATAATAATAATAATAATAATAATATCATTAATAATCCGGCGATAACACATCCGGAGAAAAACAATCAGGAATCCGACGACACCCACTGGAAAAAGTTCCGGCCGCTCCTCAAACGCAACACGCTGGGAACAGATGGGCCCACACACACACACACACACACACACACACACACACACACACACAGGTGGGGGGGAATAACAATGAACGTGGGCGGAGCCTCAGTTTAACGCGAGGCGCACAGACGTCCAATCAGAACAGAGGATTTGGAGCAGGACGGATGTGGATGAGGAGAAAATAAACAACAAGGTCCTGAGCTGGTCTCTGGTTTGACGGACAGGTCGTGTCCCGCCTCCTAAATGTGGACGTTTTAACAACACATCTGTTTGCTCATCTGGATGAAGGCGTGGAGGCCTCCGAGCTCCAGATGTCCACAGACCAGAAAAACAAGGACAGGGAGACGCTGACCCGACACCGGAGCGGCTGAAGGTGGGGCGGCGTATCCGGACCCCCCAGCGCTGGGGGGCTTCTAGAGTTACGTGTATCTATGTTCTCCAAAGGGAGGATCTGCATCAAGCAGATAACACAGAGAGACCCACTGGGACCACCAGCTCTGACTTGAGATACTGTGACAGGGTCACTTACGTGTGTGTGTGTGTGTGTGTGTGTGTGTGTGCGTTTCCCTCTTCCTTCTATCTGACAGCCCTGCAGTGTCTGAGGACATCTCAGGACATGGTGGTCCCAGTGACGAGATGAGCAGGTGTCTAGCAGGTGAGACCCTTCAGCCTGTTAGCATTGCAGCTAGCTCCATGCTAACGAAAGGGATTTGCCACCGTGTTAGCGTAGCATTGATGCTAAGTTTACGTTTGAACTCTTTCTGACAGACGAGCAGTGAATCGTTACTGGAGCGTGAGGTTCCTCTGCCTGGGGGGAGACGGGGGGGGGAGGCAGGAGGGAGACTGAGGGGGAGGAAGGAGGGAGACGGGGGGGAGGCAGGGGGGAGACGGGGGCCACACACATATCAAACACAAGGCTGCAGGGTGCGATAGCTGGCTGCCCCCCCCGCCTGGATGACCCCCCCCCCCCCCTGTAAACACAGTGAGAGCTGCAGAGCCGACCGGCTCGTCTTGAACATGAAAGGAGGAGAAAAATAACAATTTGTTTATTTTACGGATTTGAATAATTCAATTATTTACAGAGAGATTAATAAATAAATGAATACATCAGGAAGCAACAACACTGAGCTCATGACATCATCAACCCAACCCCACCTGACTCCACCCAACCCGACCCCACCTGACTCCACCCAACCCGACCCCACCTGACTCCATCTAACTCCACCCAACCTTACCTGACGACTCGTAACACCAAATGTCAACAACGACACGAAGCAACGCACAACACTGATCCTCCGTCCTGCTGCCGCTCGTCTATTTGTCTCGTAGAGTGAAACCTGAAGCCCGTGTGCGTGTGCGTGTATGTGTGCGTGTGCGGAGCGGCTGCTATACACACACTACCTCTGTGTGTGTGTTTGTACACCGGGTTACACTCTCAATAGGTGACTTTCCAACACACACACACACACACACAACTCAGACTCCAGCAAATAAAACTGTCCTCAGATCAGCAGTTGATGCTCCAGAAGGACAAAGAGTAGAAAGACGCTGGAGGACGAGTAGCTGCTAAATCTAAAGTCTTCTGGGTAAAGAAACGGTCAAAGCGTCCCGGCGTTACGTCACTAAATGAGTCGGTCAATAAGAACCAAACGACACACACTGCTGATGTGGGACATGAAGCCGACACGGGACGCCATGGAACAGACTAGAGCCAATACCAAAACCCCACCATCAGATCTCTGTGGATCTCCGCCTCGATAGGGGGGTGGACGGGGGCAGAAGTGGTCCATGTTGCTAGTATGAAGACACATGAAGCTAACGGTGTCTGAGGTCACTGTGAGGTCACTGAGGTCACGGTCCATCGCAGGACGGACAAGGCTAGAACAGAAAGGGTTAACTGACGTGTGTCGTT
>NC_135705.1:816760-858243 GCF_964276395.1 Gasterosteus aculeatus
TTTATTGCAATGAAAAGGGCCGGCCAGCGCTACGCTAACGCGGTAGCTTCTTTCTGCTAAATCATCAACTAGACATCGTTGTGACGTATTCAATGTTTATATTTTGTACTACTTTTTATTTTTGTTTCAGGTCAGAAGTTACTGAGCGCCTTTAAACCTCACGGACGCCGTAAGGGGGGGTGAAAAAATCCCAAATAAAACCAAAGTGTTTCCTCACTCACACACACACACACACACACACACACAGTGTGTCCATCACCACGAGTCGATCTGAGCCTCTTCAGCCTCCAGCAGCAGCTTTTCTGCTGGACACTGAGGCTCCGTTCAGAGGCCTCTGCTGGTGTCGACCCTTTGATACGTGAACACACATACACACACACACACACACACAATGTACACACCCTGTGTGTATGTTGCCTCTAAAAGGTCAGAAGAGAGATAGGACGGAGAAACAGGACCTCTTTTCACACAATACTGTGTGTGTGTGTGTGTGTGTGTGTGTGTGTGTGTGTGTGTGTGTGTGTGCGCTCTGCTTCTCGTGAAATAAAATAGAAAGTGAGATGCTTATTTTAGAAAATGACTACTTGTTTATTCCCTCAGTAAACAGACGTTTATGGTCTCTAGTTTCATGATACTTTTCAGACTCTCCAGCAGGGGGCGCCGGGCAGCAGCAGCTTCACTTGGGGCAATAAAGTGGCACCAAGGTTAAACGTGGCCGTTCCTCCACAGCGCTGAGAACCGTGTAATACTGCTTCTAGTACTACTGGTACTAGTACTACTGCTTCTAGTACTACTGCTACTAGTACTACTGCCACGAGTACCCAACCAACTACTAGCTTCAAACCAATGAATTCAAAAATATATACAAACACAAACCATGTGGCGCACAAACACACACTTAAGTGAACAAACTAACAGCTTGGTGCAGAAGCAAACCCACACACACACACACACACACACACAGATACACATCATCACCCTCCTCAGTGGAGGAGGTTCCTCCTGCAGGCGGAACAAACAGTGTTCTCTGTGTAGAGGATTAGAGTCTACAAAGCCCAGCATCGTGTCAACATGACGCCATGACACGCACAAACACGCACGCACACACACACACACGCACACAAACACGCACACAGGAGGAATGGATGAAGAACCGGTATTGATCAGTGCCCATAGGGGTCGATGGGAAACTAGGCGGACCTCCTCTATGGGCTTTAGTTGGAGACCAATGAGGCCCAGGGGACCGCTTGGACCCCTCTGCCCCCCCAGAACGCCCATTACCCAACAATCAGATCTCCATCAGAACCGCAGAGTCTCTAATGGACACCTTTGAAATCGGGCCCGATGGGGAAAAAGAACGCTGGTTCCAGTAACAAGCATCATAAACACACACATACTGAGATATATATCTATATATATATATATAGATATATATATATATATATAGAAAGAGATGTATACACACACACACACTCCTGCCCCCTGGCAGGGGAACCAGGGAAACACTTTTGTTGGGTTGTATGTGTTGTTATTCACGTGGAAGTTGTGTGTGTGACACCCGTGTAGCGTACAGGAGCAGAAAGGCTCAAAGATCCCATTACCGTGAACGCACCACCACGCACCTGGAGGCCGTGAGCGCAACACGTGTCACCGAACCGGATCTGATGTCCCCGGTTTACCGGAGAAAGACCCGCGGCCCGTCAGCACGGGACAACATATCATTTATTTACCCCCCCCCCCCCGGGCTGTCAAACGTCTCCATGGCGAAGCCTACGTGAGAGGAATCACGACGACCCCCCAGCGTGTTGCCCCCCCCCCCCGGGAGAGCCCCGGGAGCAATGACGTCACTCGGGTGCACATTTTGTGTGTTACACGGAGGGTGGAATTAGAGGGGGGGGGGGGGCACAGGGTGTTAAAATAAGAAGCCCCCCCCGGCCTGCAGCACGTCCTGGCCCTGCTTCAAACCCAATAACAATGCACCTGTTCGGGCCGGGGGGGGGGCAGAGGACCGGTGGGATCCAGCTGTCCACAGAGCAGGAGACAAGGAGGCGAGGGAGGGAGGGAAGGAGAGAAGGGAGGGTGGAGGAGCGCTTGGTTAAAGCGGCAGCTAATAACAGCGTAACACCGCCTAAAAATATCCCCGACCCACAGAGCCTCTGTGCCCCCCCCGCGGGGAAGGACCCGGATGTCATTTCATACACAGTCCAGACTGGAGCCTTGGAGCAGCGGCTCGAGGGCTCGACCCCCCCGATCCACCCAGTCCGACGGGCACTTTCTCTCTCCGGCAACCCGCACGCAGACCCCCCCAGGAGGGAGACACGTTCAGCCGAGACACACGCGGACACACACACACACACACACACACACACACACACACACACACACACACACACACGCGCGCAGGGGCGACAGAAGAGGGACGCAAACTGACCGTGGAATCTCCTGCAGGTTTAATTCCCGTGGCGTGATTGGGGATAAATCCGCCCCGCTTCCTCCGCGCGGTGGTAAAAACGAGCGGCCGCTGGCCGTCTCCTCCCGCACGGCCGCGCGGCGCGCCGAGGCTCGCTCCCCCGCCCGGGCCGCTCGCGGCTCCAAAGTTGGTGGTGACGGAGGAGGGTGGGACTGATTCTCAATGAGAACACACGCATATAGAGAATATATATAACATTTATATTCTCTATATTAGAGCCTGTGTTTGAAATGAATCCACCAGCACGGAATCGTACAGCGGAACCGGGAGGAAAAAGCCCCAAAATGTGAATAAAACGAGCGGCCGGATGCGTTCGCGGTCGGAACGAGCCGCTTCCCGGTGACCCTGAAAGCCTCCTCGACTGGACGCGTCCCGCTCTGCCGGGCTCCTCCTCACTAATGTCCGCTACCCGGGCTGAAGGATGAATACCCACCCCGGAGGAGGGGGGGGAGGGAGGGAGGGGGGGGGCAGCGGCTCGCATTCTCTGAATTACTCACCCCCAAACTGCCCCCCCCCCCTCCTCCCCCTTTTCCTCCACATCTCTCTTTCAATCACTGCATTCGCCCTCTTGTCTCCGTCGTGTCCTTTCACCGCTCGTCTCCTTGTCTTTGTCCTCCCCTTCTTTCATTTACCCCCCCGTGTCTCTGAAGGCACGCGCGCCCTGATGGTGAGCAAATCGATCAATCTGTTTGCACCGATTGAATTACGGTGACGACATTGATCCTGTTGAATTGGATGTTGTCGTCACCACACGAGCGTGACGTGTGTTCTCTTATTGACGCCACGGTGAACTGATCGGATTCAACGCCTCACAATTCGCCATCGAAGTCACCAAAATAAAAGTCATTTTATCAAATTTTCCATCAAACTTTTTTAAAAGATGAATATCTGCCCAACTGCACATGTTGCGTATGAGAATAAGCAGCAAAGTAAAAGCCGTGTTGATTTGTGTCTTTGCTCACGCTGACCTGCACTGGGTGAATATGTGCGGCAGCGTTTTAGCACCTCTACGGCTTGATTGGTAAAGGTCGACTAAGTGTTCATTAGTCCGTCTTGGTTCCTTTGTTCACCTCTTAAGGCTGAAGTGTAGTTGCACAACCTCACGCTGGTGCACACAAGTTCTGCACTTTGCAACCCAGTTACCACAATTTACTTTTGTACCTTTATGCAAAGAGGCTGAGCCATATTTAAATATTACACCTCTGCCGCTAAATGAGAAAAGATGTCGTCTTAGATTTAGGATATCGTATCACAAAAGACTGTTTTTATTTTTTCAGCAGCTGCGTGAGAATAAAGGGATGTCATTTATGATGCGCTCGAGGTGTTTGGTTCTTCGCCTTACTAACATACATATCTCCTCACTATTTATCACAATGCTTGTTGTATTGACGCTTTGTGAAAGCACCAAAGGTCGGTTGGATATTCACGCACAGCTTTCTGCTGTGACTGCAACTCCTCCAAGTGGAGGTAGAAGAACGTGGATGAGAGCGTCGCATTGACGTGTGACACGAACATCTGCCTCCTGGGTGAAGGTCCCGTGTCTGTCTCCTAAGCGCCCCACCAACATGTGCTGTGGACGTCGCCTGAATGAGCTGCTGGTGTCGGTGGGAGGGAAGAGAAGGCAAACAGGAAATGGACCGCATTGAAATGCCAGCGTGTCGGGACGCGCCCACGGAGGCCCAGCGCAGCGTGTCCTCGGCGCTCAAAGGACGCTTCAGTCGGGGGAAGTTGGAAGCAGAAGCCGCGCTCTGAACAGGAAACGGTCGGCTGGGATCGTATTTACAGACTTTCCGCTTCCTGTCGTCAGCAGGGGGCTCGAGCTGCAATGGGGCTCTGCTTCCATCCGGCGTGCTTCCAAAGCCAGAGCGTGGAGGTCGTGCGTGCGCGGCATGTCTGGACCTGTGGCTGCAGGTTGTGACTGAGCACCACACTGCAGCATTTTTCGTCCTGACTTGAACTTGTCGGAAGTCGCCCTCACGACTTGGGAGCCGCGGCCACTCGGCGTCCACAAAGACGGCGCCAGGGAAGGACAGAGCGGCCCAACGACGGCGTTGGACCCACCCGCGATGGGTGGAGAAGAGGGCCCGCCCTCCGCTTCATCAACGGATTCACTTCAACGCTTAAACTCACTCAACGGCCAACCAACGCTGCAATGAAGCAGGAGAGTAAATGTGAGGTTACTCGGAGCCCTCAGAAGCATCTGAGCTGACAGGAGGATAAAAACCCATCTGCTGACGGGACGGACGCCACGCTGAGGTCAGCAGATCAACGCCAGCTAACCGTCCCTCTCAGAACGCAGACCCAGCTTCTCACCGCTAACGTCTTCAGACAGGCCGGCCTTTACCGAGGGGGGGGGGGCAATATTCATGACGGTACATCACAGAAGCGTCGATAAAACGAGAAGTTCCAGTAAACCAACTCCATGGGGGGGGGGGCTGATATCCAGTCTGATGAAGAAAAAGGTTTTCACACCTTAAAGCAGAACCGAAAAACGGCTTCACACTTGGAACTATTTGCGTTATCAGGTTATCTGCGGTCATCTCTATACAGGGAAACAGCTTTGCATATCAAATGGAAACATCTTTATCTTGTATTCTGGTGTTACTACTGGTGTACTAGTACTAGTGGTGTTACCACTAGTACTAGTTGAGGTGCAGGACTCTTGGTGCACAAAGAAAAGCTTTATGTTTCTGTAAGCATCCGTTGTTTTACACAGTATCCGGCTGTACAACAAGAGTCTGAGGGAGACGGAATACTGTGACCCACAGAAGTGCTCAGGTCAGGGGGCCGGACCCCGACTCCCATGAGCCTCAGCTGCCGTCGCCATGGAGAAGGTGCAACTGTCAGATGCACGTAAAACGGCTGTAGGTTGTTAAATAAATGCTTCATTGTTGCAGGACAGAATAATCCAAAATATTTATTTATTTTTTATTTTTTATTTATTGTGAAGAACAGAATATTTCCGCTAAAGACACAATTCAAACATCCATTTTCAAGAAATTTCCACTTCCATCTTGTATTATGTAATGTGATCACGGCGGAGGGAGAGTTGTGTGACCAAACGACGAGGCCGGGAAAGGTCGTGGTGAAGGTCACTCCACTGGCTCAGACGAGCCTCCTTCGCCTGCACGTGTTGGAGGTGCTGCACATCTCAGTCAGGTGGATACAAACGCTCCTCTTTTTACCGCCTGTGTTTCAGGGCGACGCTACGTTGGAAGTGAGAGCGCGTGAAGACTCTGCAGCTGCACGGCGCTCGTCTCCACATCCGTGTGATCTAATGAGAAGCGACAGGCCTCCGTCTCCCAGAGAGACTTCCCAGAGCCGCCAACAAGGGGGGAACCGAGAGAGCGAAGACAGGCCTTAAATGTGTAATAAATGAATACTTGGCAAATGTTGAGGGGGACAAAGACGGTGTGAAAGCGCCATGTGAAAGATGGCGAGTGAATCGATTATTGATCGGCGGGATTTCAGAGCGCGTCACATCATCACACTTCAGACTGTCTTCCATCAATCCACAGGAGCGTGGAGCCATCTGAGGCCTTGATGAGTCCATGCAGCGGAAAAGCTGCAGCAGCAGGATACACATGCATATATGCACAGCACGCTCCCCTCGTGTGTGTGTGTGTGTGTGTGTGTGTGTGTAATATATCGCGGCAGTTAGTTAAATCGGCAGTGCAGGATACAGTATGTGGGTGAGGGTGCCGTCCTCCTTGTTAATATTTCATCTTGGCTCCGGCTGAAAGAAATGGGGCAGAGAAACACAGAAGGCCTCATGCGACAGACACTCCTGAGTGTGTGTGTGTGTGTGTGTGTGTGCGCACACACACGTCTCTCTGTAGATTTGTCGTGGTTTTAGGACACATCTCTGCACATGTAGGAGAGGCCACGACCAGTGGACACAGTACACACACAGTACACACACAGAGTACACACAGTACACACAGTACGCGCTGTGCAGCCTCTGGGACGTTCACGAGGAAGGAGAGAGATTCGTAGTCGCAGCCGGTCGACTGACATCTGTTCTGTTTGTGTCATCACTGTTTCCATGGCGATGACACAAGCAAAGACATGCCGCTGTCACCGAGAATTCACCATTTGCTCAGAGGAAAGGGGGGGGGGGTACGGGGGGGGGGGGGTATTGAAGCGCTAACTAAGTAAAAAAAGTGTGTATGAGATGGAGACCCACGCGTCCCTCTGACTGTGTCATGTGTGAATCATAAAGGTCTGTATGTGCATCAGCAATGAACACTTTCCTCTTGGCTTGATGACGCCGTCAGAGACTCGAGGTTTTCCACACTTGCTTTTGTATGTTTTTGTCTAAAAAGAGAAATTTATAGACGGCAATTTCTGGGAAAAGTGTGTTTGTTTCCACAGATGGAGGGATGATGGTTATCAGTCAGATATTCTATTGCGTTGGACTCGTCGAGGCGTAACTCAACACACAATATGAAAAAACAAACCATGGCAATTTTCCACATTTTTGCCTTGAATCAACCGTGGCGAAGTCCCGCCCTCCTCGCCTACCAGCAGCTCAGGCTGTCGGAGCTACGTTACCATGGAGATCACGCGGTCCCTGAATGAATAGTTAATATTTCCAATAAAACCGTCTGTCAGGCATTACGTGTGAAAGTCCGTATGCTAGCGCACCTTAGAAGTGCTGCTTCATGGGAAGATAATGTTCTGTGTTCGCTGTCAGATTCGTCCCCTCGCAAGCTGCCTGCGTTTCCAGTCTCACCGCAGTCGTGCTTCAATTACATTAAGAAATAAAAAATGAATAAAGCTCTTTTCCATCACCTGGTTTGAAAGAAATAAACTCCTGAAACGCTTGAAGCTGCACGGCTCTCTGCTCTGACTGTTGGTGTTGGGAACGGCCGTCATGGAGTTTGGAAATCTAACTTCAGGCAGAAATTGCAGAGTTGGATTGTTCGCCACGATTGGCCCAGTCTGCGATTTGATGGGGCGGGACAAAGTCAATTAGCGTTCCATGCATGAGGCCTTCACGGGACCCCGGAAATATGACAGCCAGCTGAGGACGATCACGTAGAGGGAAGTGCTCAAGGGTGAAATAAGAGAAATGAGACGTGGAAGATAAAGGCATATTATGGCCGGACGAGGAGGCAGATATGAGAGGGGACGTGAGGCCTTTCCCAAAGAGCTTTCAGCCTCTGGCGGGAGATGAGTTGGACGTTCTGACCGTAGGAGGCCTGGAGGTATCTCACCGAACCCTCTCGGCTTCTTCCACGACCCTCTTTCTGCATTCTGAGCCGCCACCGGCAAAGAGCCATTTTCCTCCTGATTGTGGAGGCTTAAACGTCTGGGCTCATTCTCATCAGAGGAGTTCATCTGGGGTTTGGTGAGACCTGCACAGGTCTACAACCGTCCTGTAGTCAGCCTCATCCGCTACCGTTAGCATGTCGCGCTAACAAAGAGGAAGATTTGTCAACCAGTGATGCACAACGAAATGGAGCAAAGAGCAGCTGAAACACAACTTCTAGAAGCTGATCTCCTCTGGTCCCACCAGGGTCCTGATGTGCAGGAGAGCAGCTCGATCCTGGACCGCGATGGCAGCCCTACATCTGAAGGTCAGGGGTTACGGAGGGGAGCCGTGGCAGCGCCACCAGCATATCACTTACTACACCTACAACATGGAAGAGACTTTACGAGGAACAGGCTCTTATCTGGTGTGTTTCTTTTTCTTTTACTGGCACGGAGGCCGTCAACAGCAGGTCCTCACGAGGCTCGATGACTCAGGGTCACTCCAGAATCAATGAGGGGGGGCTCACGGCCAACGCGACAGCTGTCCTCGTCTTCATCGGCGCATAAATTTATCTCCGTATTGTGTGGATGATATCTTAGTTAATGTCCTTGCACACGCAAGTAAAAGATTTAAACGGGTGGTGTCAGCGTGCGCTGAGGAATCCGGTCTCCCGGGGAGATGAACCCATATCAAGCCGCCCTGAAGGGAACTATCGCGTGAAGCAGAGGAGGATCTGGAGACTTGTCTTTTGGTACAAACACTGGACTCCGCGTCGCCTGATTAGCAGATTAAAAGAGCCAGAGACAAAGGCTGTAAATGTCACAATGCCACAGAAACACACACTGCCCGAGGCCACGCTGCATGCACGCACACGCACACACACACGCACGCACGCACACACACGCACGCACACACACACACACACACACTTGTTGCACGATCAATAACCATTTGTAGATACAATTTGCTCCCACATCCCAGACCTAATTACAGCCCACATGGAGGCTTTTGGAGAGTTTATCTCAACTTTACCAAAGCGTCTCTTTTGGGACGGCTGTCTTACATCAGGGAGGACGTACAGGCATTGGTGACGTCCAGATCGGGATCTGATCCCTGATCCCTGCAGATCATTGATGATCCACATCAGCAGGTCCAGGTCTCTGTGAGGAAAAACATGCAGTAACAAACTAAATTCAAATCTATGAGGTAATATGAGTTTGTACGATAGCGGTCTGTTACACCACCACTTACAGACCTCCATGTGGGTCCGTCCTCAGGCCGGGTCACTAAAAGGTATCCGATGAATGACGGAGCAACATGCAAAGTCATGTCATTGATCCTTTGTTCCAGAGGAGACCCCCCCCCCCCCCCTCGGGCCATATTGGCTGAAGGAATTTGAAGCGTCTCGTCTTCGGGACTTCATTGATCAGCCAGACGGAGAGGGACGGGCCTTTGGGACAATAAAGGCGACATAATTGATCTTAACTCGTGGCCTGTCATTAAGTGAGTTAATTAGGAGGGATTCCTGAGGGGGGGGCTACACACCTGGAGGTCTCTCTGGATTCCATCCACATGTTCACGGTGCTCCTCTGCAGCAGCACTTAGATAAGATGAGTTATCCACATGACGGTGTACACGTAGTCCCCACAGAAAATACATTTCATAGCAAAGGAGGAAATGCTGTTTTTATACGTTGGTCTCTAATGAATAACTTCAGTGATGAAATTGAACACGTTGTTAAACGCACTTAGTTTAAACGTATTAGGTGAATTACTCGTGACTTGCAGGTGAATCCGCTTGAAAAGAGGCAGTTCGGTCGCTGGGTACTAAAGTCGTGGTCCGACACGTCCCCCGACGAGGCGTCTCACTCGGTCAGTAATTCTGATCCTGGATGTGTTCTTCTACATTTACTGGGTTCCTTTGGGGTGGGGTGAGGCTGCAGACACTCACATGTGTGAGACACCAAACGGGGATTAATCCGCCGCTGGAAATCGTCCTCAACAAATGAGCAGTTTGCTGTGGTTTGTTTGATCTTCTCTGGCTGCTTGTTGTTACCTGCTGGACCCTCTTTAAAGACGGGTTCTCGATTTTGTATCAGTGTGAAACAACAATGTGATGAAAGATGGCGATTTGGTATCAATCAATGAAATATGGTGGAACCACACTGACAGAAGCCCGATGGTCGACGCGACATTGAGACCAGCTTGTATAGATAAATATTCATGATTGAGGAGTTGAGTTAAGTGTCTCTTTTCTTCTAGCTGACAGCGAAATGGTCACAAAGAGAAATGTAATATCTGCAACATCGAGCCCTGTGTCAACTTGGTGATGGAGAAGAGCTCCTGGTTCAGGGTCACCGTGACCTCGGTTCACCCCTCGATGCTCCTCTGAGCCTCAGGAGCTGAAGCTCCAGCTCACGATGAATCCCTCTGTCCCCACGGCGAGGGGCGAGAAGGACCGCCTGCCCTCCCCACCCCCCCCGAGAAACACACACACACTCTCACTCTCTAGATTCTGATCAACACACTCAGCTGGAGGACAGATAACACGGACACGGGCTCACCGTCCACAGCAGACGGCTCTCACGGTGAAGACGGGAATGTCCCGTCTGTCAATCAGACACAATTTACCTCCCGCCCCCCCCTCAGGTGTGTGTGTTTGTATCTGCTCTCGCTGTCACACACACCCTCCTCCCTGCAGGCTGCTGGGTGGATCAATGCCGCCGGGCCTCCTGTGAGTGTGTGTGTGTGTGTGTGTGTGTGTGTACTGATCAATGGTGATTACCTGCAGCTCCCTGCTTTTTGTAATTGCAGAGTGAGGAGTGATTGTCAGGAAGGCTCTCACACACACACACACACACACACACACACACACACACACACACACACACACACACACACACACACACACACACACACACACACACACACACACACACACACACAGGTCGGGGAGTTTATGGCCGGTTGGCTTCTATTGTCGTCTTGGACATGATGATGTACGTAAGTGCTGACAGTAAATGAACACACACACACTTGGGAACATGTGACCCTCTCTGTTACCTTCGGTTTGTTGGAATATGACATACACAGAGGGGGGGGGGTTGTTCACCAGGAAGTAGTCAACTAACAGTTGATGATACTTACGTGTCGTCCTCTGTTAACATCCAACAAACACGTTCACACATTCATGGATGTGACCTGCGACACAGTGAAACACACACTTCACTTACATCCCTGCAGCCCCCTCTGCTTCATTTCTACGTCTCCATCGGCACCTTCTGCCATCGAACATCTCAGCGCCTCTCTTCCTTCACAAAAACCAGCCCTTCTCCTCCTTCTTCTGCTTCTCCTCCTTCTTCTCCTCCTCCTCCTTCTCCTTCCTCCCCAGTCGGCCTCACCCTCTCATTACGGACTAAGCCATGTTGTAGTGAAAGCTCTCCGTGTAAAGGCAACAATCTGGAGGTCACTTACAGCCAATCCTCTTACCCCCCCCACCAGCAGCTTTAGCAGCTTCACTGCTATGAGCCCGGACCCACTTTGCATGAGCGCTCGCTGGCACTGAACACCGCGTGAGTCTTATTTTGGCGGCGAGCGAGGGGCTGTTTGTGGTGTCTGCTTTCAGGTCCAGCGCTCAGTTCTGCTTGAAGACTTTGGTTTAGGGAGGAAAATAATTACATTTAATTCAAATATACATTGTTTCACTCTAAAGTGAGGATTTGAAGTAATAGTAAACTATTGCACCGGTTTTATTCTGGGGTGAAATAAGAAACAACAACGCTCATTCAAATAATTTCAATTCGAAGGATCATAAAATTATTCTAATGTTGGTTCAATGTTGTCACCATGAAGAGCGAGCAGACTGTCGGTCAGACACCAAAAGCACCAGTCTGAATGTTTTTGCATTCATGTACTGTGATTGGAGGGTTTGTGCTGGAATGGAAACATAAACTACTTTCAACAGCCACCTGTCAATCAGAAAGTAGCCCCGCCCTAAAGCTTTAAACAGACGCCCGCCTGCCCAGTACAAAGAATGCAGGTGTAACAGCTTTTACACAATGTCCGTGTTTGTCATCAATACTTCTATTCAGAATTTGAGGCAGTGAAAAATTGGCCAAGTTATTCTGCAAAATAAGGGTTGAAGCATGCGATGCCCAGAGAGCCACACATGACGAACGCCACCTGTCGCCAAGTTTTATTATAATTCTGTAAGTAAATAGAACCAAAGTCAAACTAAATCAAGTAATTCTGCAACATTCCACCATGAGACAGAGACCACAGCCGACCTGGCTAATCTGGACGAGTAGGATCCCTTTTAAGTCCTCCTGTTTACAGGAGAGAGGAGTCACATTTCCCACAAGGCACCAGTGCTGGCGAGGCTACGCTCGCTGCGTAATCCAACAGACGAGTGTTTATCTGAGGGAAATGCGATCTGTGGGATTACTCCGGGCAAACGCTTCGCCAAGCGTTCAGATCCAAAATCCACATTCTCCTGACGGGACGAACGATGGTGAATGATGTTCGGCCGGGATTCAAACTCACGAGCAGCTGATCGGACGCGGAGGACTCGTTCTCTGGTCCTCACCTGGGGGGGTGACGCATAGGTTCACCGTATCAAGATCATTTATTGTGTGTGTGTGTGTGATTGTGTCATTGATGAAGACGACACCTTTAATTGTCAATGACATGGTGACAGATATTTAATGAGGAATCCATGCTCATGAGACCCCCCCTCTCTAAACAGAATGGGATCATGTTGTTTGTTCACAGGTGTGTGAGCCGTAGCAGACCATGACTCACATGTCCGGGTGTTGGGGGTATGGGGGGGGGGGGTTGTATCTTCAGGAGAGTATGGCGAGACCTTCTGATTGGTCGTAAAACCCGCTCATCTGTCCAACTCCCAATGGGACGGAGGTACACTCGCATGAAGAGGCACCTCCAAATGATGTGAACCTCCACAGCGCAGCATCTCCCACAGAGGGAGAAACGCCCCGTTTTATCTGAAGTGGAGTCGATGCAGACTTGTTATGATCTCTGTTTCTGGATCGACTTAAAGTCTTATTTACAAATCCCACCTCCTGGATGTAAATGGGATTGAGGCACAAACACCTTTTAGACCTTCGGCCCTGTTGAGGAGCTTGCCGGCGCGTCTCATCGGTGCATACAGGTCCAGCTAACACGATTACACGCTAACAGATTAAACCACTATCCAGAATTAAAGGTGGATGAGTACGATCCGGCCGGATGAGAAACGCCCCCCCCTCTCCGGACCGAAGTCAGAGACACAAGCAGACAGGAGGGACGTGAGGTTAAGTGGGCCGAGGTCCGACCGGTCCATGAGTCAGCCTGTGGTGGGCTGGAGGTCTGAGCAGAGAACCCCTCACACGGATCAGCTGAGAGTTCCTGGTTCCCCATCAGCCTGAACCCAGTCGGTCTGTGGATCTCTGACAGACAAAGTCAGGCTTAAAGACCCAAAGCTGCTGCAGGACTTTACCTGAAATAGTGCTGAATCATTTAAAAAGCTTCTTCTTCAGCAGTGAGTCCAGCGCACATTGACCATATTAACTTGGTTCTTTGTTCTTATATTTCAGGAAGAACACCTAAACTTCTGGTACCAAAGGAGTTATTCATCTACAGAGAATTTTCTCTTCAAACGTAATCCTGTCAAAACACATTTCATTTCAAGAAACTCCAGTAAATAGTCGTAACTTTGATTTTTTATATTTATTTAACATTCAGGCTGTTGACAAATGATTCTGTGTGACTGTAGAAAGGAGACGTGAGACAGATACATATATATTTACATATAGATACATATACGTGTATGAACAGATACGTGTGTAGATGCCTGCAGCTGCACCTTTTGAAGAAGCGACAGATGTGGACTGGCTCTGAACCCCGAGGCAGCACATTCCACAGCTCTGAGACCAGCAGCGCCCGAAAGCCTCCGGCGAGCAGCGGGGGAGCAGATGGGCGGGGGGGGGGGTTTGCATCCTATGTTGGACTGGTAGCCAGAGCAAGGTGGTGCGGGGAGGACGCCACGTGGCCCCGGTCTCCAGAAGAAGAAACGATCTGACACACGCTGAAGGAAAAGAGCACGACGTTATCAAACCTCATGACATCATGAAGTTGGATCCATGGACATCGTGGTGAGGTTGGATCCATGGACATCGTGGTGAGGTTGGATCCATGGACATCGTGGTGAGGTTGGATCCATGGACATCGTGGTGAGGTTGGATCCATGGACATCGTGGTGAGGTTGGATCCATGGACATCGTGGTGAGGTTGGATCCATGGACATCGTGGTGAGGTTGGATCCATGGACATCGTGGTGAGGTTGGATCCATGGACATCGTGGTGAGGTTGGATCCATGGACATCGTGGTGAGGTTGGATCCATGGACATCGTGGTGAGGTTGGATCCATGGACATTGTGGTGAGGTTGGATCCATGGACATCGTGGTGAGGTTGGATCCATGGACATTGTGGTGAGGTTGGATCCATGGACATCGTGGTGAGGTTGGATCCATGGACATTGTGGTGAGGTTGGATCCATGGACATCGTGGTGAGGTTGGATCCATGGACATCGTGGTGAGGTTGGATCCATGGACATTGTGGTGAGGTTGGATCCATGGACATCGTGGTGAGGTTGGATCCATGGACATCGTGGTGAGGTTGGATCCATGGACATCGTGGTGAGGTTGGATCCATGGACATCGTGGTGAGGTTGGATCCATGGACATCGTGGTGAGGTTGGATCCATGGACATCGTGGTGAGGTTGGATCCATGGACATCGTGGTGAGGTTTGATAAGAGCAGAGGGATTTCATTTAGGAGTATTAGGTACTATAGCAGGTGAGCTTCAGCATGTAGCCCCCCCCAGATGAACTGTGATGAAGCACATCTGTAATCGGGTTATTAATGACGTGACTCGATTCATTTAGAACAAGCTGCAGCTCATTGGTTGAGAGGAGCTCTTTGCCCAACAGTAGAAGACAAAAGGGTCTTTATTCAAAATCACAAAGAGACAATATAACAATTTCCTATTTGTTCACATTCCGTCGCCCCCCTGAGAGGAGAATCTCTCCAGGTACGTAAAGTTCTTGCCCTCCCCCCCTCCCCCGTTACTGTGCGTCCCCTCCAATCACCTGAGCGCTCATTAACGGGCCTTTGTGCTGCGCCCGGGTTCAGGAGGTGGTTTGATAATTGACGACGGTTCGGTGCCGATTAAATCCTGGAGAAAGAATGGAACCTGATTAGCGCGTCCTCCCCCCGGTTTGCAATCGGCATCGCCATCGGCTCCCCCCTCGGGGGCGCGACCTTCGTGTGTCACCCAAATAATGAACTCATTTAATCAGCTACGTTTGTGTGGAATCACGCCGAGTGTGTGTGTGTGTGTGTGTGTGTGTGTGTGTGTGTGTGTGTGTGTGTGTGTGTGTGTGTGTGTGTGTGTGTGTGTGTGTGTGTGTGTCAGAGAGGATTCTTCATTTTGAATCGAGCCACTCGGTGTGTCTCTGTGTGCACGGGGGGGGGCTCATGGTGATGTCATGTACTTTGACCCGTGGGGGGGCAGAGAGGCATCATGGGACCTCCGGTTCTCTCTGGTCACTTTACTTTTAGGGGTCGGAGAGGATTTGTGGAAATTAGGGTTTAAAAAAATCAATTCGTAGAAATCCAGCGAAATCATTTTGTACGAGTAAGATGGGACAGGAGGGGGGGGGGGGGGGCGGGGGGGCAACAGCCCTTTCCTCCTGCTGATTGATCCTCACCTGAAACAAGGTGTCAGCATTGATTTATTTACCATGTGACCTCCGTACTTATTTAACAGCTTTTTCACCTTTTGGACCTGAAGTGTTTTTGAAAACGCTGCGTGTTCGTAACGAGCAGAAGAGAAAACCTGTAAGTAACTTTTCTAAAATGCCGTTTTGTGTGGAAACGTTTGAATGAAGCTGGGTGAAGTTTTCACAGCTTGTAAACTTTTCAAATTGTTGAGCAGTCTTTATTTAAACAAACATAACCACAGTTCAGTAATTAAGTTCACAATATTCAGAAAACTGCATCTCCACTGGGAGTCTGACCTCCGACCCTGAGACGGTCGGTGCAAGATGGAGACGAAGCGCTTGGATTGGCGCTCGCGTCTAGAAGAACGCGGTTTTTCCGCCCACACGCCGCACAGAGGCAACCGGCCGAGAGCGAGATGTGCTTTTCAAAGTAAAGGTCATCAGCGTGACGCCAGCAGCGGTCTTGCCCACGATGATCAGTGGCGAGCGGGAAGGCCGATCAGACCTGTGTGTGTTTGTAAGCACGTGTGTGCACACGAGCAGCAGCGCGATCACAGACTAGTCGGGTGGAGGTCGCTCTCCGGTGGCAGCAGGAAGGAGCTTTGAGATAACGTATCGGTAGCAGCCGGCCTCCAGAGAGGCTTCATCCAACACTCAGACCACACCTTAGTAAACACACGTGTGTACATGTGACCACGTGTACTGAAGGTCAAGCACACATATGAACCATTTACTCCACTAAGTATCAAAAGGAGGAAGAACTGTGGCTACTTAAAGGAACTTTAGATTTAAACAACTGAGGACAACATTTCCATTTGGTCGTAAGCATTGGATTGTACTGTAAGGTTTATTTATCTTAAATCAGCATTTAACCTTTAACCTTAGAGGTGTGTGATGTCGTACATACGTATCCACATGACCAAAGAGAAGGAAAATATCTTATTCAAGTTATTCTGTGAATAACACTAAACAATACAGCTGCAGGAAAAAGGCCGATGTCGACATAAATTCAAGGTGGTTTTGGATTTAATTCCCCACACACACACACACACACACACACGTATCCGTATCAAGTAGGACTGATAACAGCTTATCACGACCAGTTAATTATCTTCTCCGAGGCGCAGAGGACTTTGGGAAAACCCCCACAAACAACTCCTGACTCCAGACAGAGCTAAAGCTAGCACAAGCTACATGCTAATAGCTAACCGCTACCAGCAGGGATTTATTGTGCACTTATCCACAGCATGGAGCTCACGGGGCGGCGTCATTAGGCCGAATAAAGTCAAGGAGAGGCAGAGTGGTAACCATTACCCCCCCCGGCTCCTCCCCTCCTCCCCTCTCCTCCCCCCTCTCCCCCCTCTCCATTAGGGAGGCTCGGCCCGTCAACGCGCACACTTCAGGCTTCATTCATCAACTCCTGTGTGTGTTTTTATAAAATAAGCTTCTGTATCATTTGTGATTGGTCGATGTTTAAATACACAACCGTCTCATCGTTGATTATCTCCTGTGATGATGATGATAATAATACCAGCTTTGTTCATGTAGAAACTTCTAAAAAACGGGCTTTGACGGACAAAGCAGCAAAGTGATAAAACAGAAAGGGACAAACTCCGATAAAAGTCAATTCTTTTAGGTGCATCCTCCGTCTTTCGGAGGTTGGTTCCTTTGCAGCGTGTGCTGGTTCATACGTACAAGCCTCTATTATTACTCCTGTTCTATGCTGAGTGACTGGCTGCTCTGTCAATGCCGAGCTCACTGTGAAGGGTGGGGAGGAGAAAGGTGGGGAGGAGGAGGAGGGGGAGGAAGAAGAGGGGGAGGAGGGAGAGGAGGAGGAAGAGGACAGTGTCAGCTGGAATGTGTCCTCGTCCTCACGGAGCTCCGGGTGGTTCTGCACCGCTACTCTGAGCAAATAGTTACGATTATTATTCAATTCCGTGCGTGTGCGTGTGCGTTTGTGCGTGTGCGTGCGTGTGTGTGTGTGCGTGTGTGTGTGTGTGTGTGCGTGTCTGTGTGCGTCCTGGAACGGGGAATACTAGCTGTCATCCAGAGAGCTTCAGGAGCAGCTGCTCTAAATTAGAGCCAAATCAGGTCTCCTAATTGGAACTCCCAGGATCCCCGGCGCTCCCTAATTGGTGTACCTGTGCCCTGATTGGTTACCTGATTGCAACTGATTAGTTGGCTCAGCTGGCCTGGGACATGGGGACAATGGACAAATCTACAATTGGCTGTTGGGGATGTGGGGAAATGAGACAACCCCCCCATGGCAGGGCAGTTGTGTGTACTTACAGCACCATTAGCATCATTTATGAATATGAAGAACACACATCGCCATTTAAAACATCCATCTCAATAATATCAATCAGGTACAACTGCTTGAATTAAATCTGCACAGCATTTACTCAATATTTTACCTGCTCCTCACACAGGGGGGCTGTGGGGGGGCGTGAGAGACAGAATACAGCAGAGGACAAAGACACGAGTCAAGGAGAAGAAACGAATCCGCTGTCACGCATGTGGGGGAGGACGAAGAGGAACCATGTGGAGAAGAAGCTTCTGTGTTCTTCAGGTTCTTCATGGAGCTTCGTAAAGAATCGCGTCCTGAGAAGAGAAGCGCAAACAGAGCCGGACGTCGTCAGGATCCTTACAGGAACCACTTTGGTTCCTGTAACCACTTTGGTTCCTGTAAGAACCAACCCGGAGGGAAGCGTTGGCGGCTCCCGTCTCCTTGTTGTTACTAATAATAGTTGTGTGTCATGTATTGTGCGAGATGCTGAGTGGTCTTTACTCTGAGAGCTTTGCTTCTAAGTGACGCAGCTCTGCTTTTGTACGCTGACGTATGAAATGGACTCTGGATGTATTTGTGTAATCGTTGCTTTAGTATTCTTATCTTAAGCATCAGGCCCTTCGTCCCTCATCCATCGATCGAGGACCCGGCGCAGAGACAAAGCTCTAAATGTGACTTTAGTGAACTTAAAGAAGAGTTTCTTTTGTTTGTTAATAAAATGGCTCATCCAGTGATCAAAGAAGGGAACAGAATTCGCAGAAGAAAGATCAGGAAGTCTGATCACTTATTTACACCAAATGAGTTTCACTTTGCTCTTTGTTCCACGAGGCGTTTGGGCGGCGTGGTGTCTGCGGGACGCCCACGCTCCTGAACGTCATCAATGCCGCATAAACGGTGCTGAGGCCGCATGAAGAAACCGACAGCGGCGAGCAGAGGCTGAGCTGCGCGCGGCGTCGGGATCTCCAGGTGACGCTTTCGTCTTCTCAACATCGTCTCTCCCTTCTTTAGCTTGAGAAGACGATCTTGGTCTTCTGGGAGTGAAGGACAGATTTGGTTGCCATGGTAACGACCGATAAGGATCGGCTCTAATTTGTCGACTGCTTTAAGACAGAAAACAATCGATCGCATTATGGCGTGATGTTGACAAAGACGGACGAGAGACCAACATCTCCTCCACCTCTCACAGCTCGGCGCTGGGAGAAGAAAAGGTGATTCTTCTGCGTCCTCCTCGACCGCCCATCTCTCTCCTCCAGTCCGAATCATCTGTGCATTAGCCGACGGCCTCGGGGCTCATTAATAAGGAATGTTCAGGGCGCCGCTTACTGCAGGTTGTGACATGAAATGGGGGCGGCGTGCTGGGGGGGTCAGTCCTGTGTTTGTGGAACAGACCGAGCAGAGATAACAAACAGGGTCAGCATGCAGAGCGAGTGACTTCATTCAGATCCAGAAGGTGCTGTTTCACCAGAGAACCTCTTCACAACATCATCACATGGGGGGCGGCGGGGGGGCAGCTGGGGGGCAAGTGTTCACCTTCAAACTACCATATTTACCCAAATTATTCAATCCGCAAAACACAAGATGAACACAGATGAGTTGTGAATTAAAGAGTGTTTTACTGACATCTAAGTGCCTTTAAGTGGCTGTAGTGTGTGTGTGTGTGTGTCATAAACCTGGAATGAGCTTAATGCATCTGGCAGGTATCAGGGGAGCCTCTTTTTTCAGGATGCAAATGAGTGATTTGTTGGAATTTGGGTGCTTGACTGTGTAGAAAATAGAAAGTGAAAAGCTTTATTAATAAAACCACCATCAGTAACTTTGAAGACTGTGAGTCAACAGCTGTGCAAACACTCCTCCTTCTTTACGGGGGTCCAGCCCATAAATAAATACAGCCCACGACCTCCCAATTAACACCAGGGCAGCGGGCTTCTCACCTCGACAGATGGGTCCCTGAGCGGTGGAGAAGGGACGGGGACGGGACGCGGGGTGGGACGGATGGACGCATGTTCGCCGTGAAGTTGAAGTATCTCCTGATTTCATTCCTGCCGCCTGGAGGGAGAACGTGTGGACGGGTTCTGAAGCGCAGGCCTCCTGTGACTGTTTGTGTCTTAATAATGGATGGTGTGAAGTCCCTCGTGTCCCCCAGAGGGAGAACTGTCCTCTGCAGTGGCCAATCGGATGCGTGCACGTCGCGCTCCACGATGCCGCACATTTCAAACTTTATTAATATCACAGAGCGTTTTCCAGCCGTCCAACCACAGGCGTTTGTCTCAAACGAGTTCTTAGTGGAAAGGACCGATAAAGGACGGACAATGGAAGACAGCGTGCGGTAATCCAGATGTCAGGTCCATTGTCTTCCATCAAGTGGAGCCTGTGGTCTGTTTAAAGTGAAGGTTGGCAGCTTGACCTGTTGCCTAGCAACACTAAATAGAAGAAACTCTTCATATTTAATAAAACCAAAGCTTTTGAAAGTGCAGATACAGTGATGACAGATGCTCAGAGTGAGTCTGTCTCCATGGGCTCCTCATTAACCAGCCCCCCCTCAGTGTCTTTATTACCCCCCCGCCCCCTGCAGTGCATGCAGGAAAACATCTGTCTGTAGAAAGAAGCCGCTGCTCCCCCTTTACCAGGCTGCTGGTGGCGGAATCGCACCCCGAGGTGTTGTCCTCCCTCCCGTCCTCCTCCCGTCCTCCCTCAGGTCCTCCTCAGGTCCTCCTCCCGTCCTCCTCCCTTCCTCCCTCAGGTCCTCCTCCCGTCCTCCCTCAGGTCCTCCTCCCGTCCTCCTCACGTCCTCCTCACGTCCTCCCTCAGGTCCTCCTCCCGTCCTCCCTCAGGTCCTCCTCAGGTCCTCCTCCCGTCCTCCTCCCTTCCTCCCTCAGGTCCTCCTCCCGTCCTCCCTCACGTCCTCCCTCCCGTCCTCCCTCAGATCCTCCTCCCGTCCTCCCTCAGATCCTCCTCACGTCCTCCCTTAGATCCTCCTCCCGTCCTCCCTCCCATCCTGTCCTCCCTCCCGTCCTCCTCCCTTCCTCCCTCAGGTCCTCCTCCCGTCCTCCTCACGTCCTCCCTCAGGTCCTCCCTCCCGTCCTCCCTCAGGTCCTCCTCCCTCCCGTCCTCCTCCCGTCCTCCCTCAGATCCTCCTCACGTCCTCCCTTAGATCCTCCTCCCGTCCTCCCTCAGGTCCTCCTCCCGTCCTCCCTCCCATCCTGTCCTCCCTCCCGTCCTCCAACCCGTCCTCCCTCAGGTCCTCCTCGGTTGCAGCAGATGACCAGCTGGCTCTGGTGCACTTTTGCTTCTTGTTTCCCATCTATTTGTTGTTATCTTCAATCTGTTTTTGTGCGACAAGGTGGAGAAATATGCACTTTGCACCTGGAGTAAAGTCCAGTTTTGCATCAGAGCGATTGTTTGTAATGCGTGGTTTCATATCCACTGAAACTGAAATATATGTTCAACTTTTAATCGTTGTGTTTAGTTTCTTTCAGCAGTGTTTCTGTGTGACAAGAGAAACCAAAATAACAAATTGATTTGTCTCCCCCCAAAACAAAAAGCCTCTTACAGTCTCTTCTGATGGATTTACGGCTGCTTTTACTAAAACTGCAAACAAACATCTGCTCCGAGTCTGGAAGCAAATCAATGGCCAGTCTATCTGAAATTAGCAGCAGCAGCGATACAGCGAGATTAAAGAAGCTCTGCTGCACTGGATGAATTCCACGGTTTGGAAAATGTTCCCCAGGAGATATCAAGGGACACCCGACAGGAAAATCAGGCCAAGAAGGCATTTAAAATGCTTTTACAATCCTTTATCTTCAGGGATTGTTGGAACTATGTGTCAACAGTAAGACGTAATGATGTCCCACACAATACAACACGTGTAAACAGCAGCATCAGTTTGTTCTAGATGGCGTCATGATGATGACGGTTTATTCAGTTAACGTCAGTTTCATTGTGCAGTAAATATCATTTTATTTCGCTTCATTCCTCCGTATGTTTCGTCTAGACGCCGCTCGCTTTCCTCCTTGTGATGCTGCGGCCGTTCATTGGAAGCTCCAGGTAAAGACCCGGATCACGTGCTCATTGTGTTGGATGGTGAAGCGTCTGCATGACTGTCCTCTTAAGAAGACATCAAAGTCAATCATTTCCACAGGTGAGTTCTGTCCCGCCGAGGGGAGAAGGTCTTTGTCAGCGATGGTTTCTTCTTCTTCTCACTGCGACCGCCTTGTAACCTCCACCACACCGTCCTTAAAGGAACCGCGAAGGGGGAAGTCTATGTGTAATCTATATCCTTCAGCTAGCACACTCAACAAAACCACTTTGGTATCGGTAGCCCTCATTTTAACGAAAGACAGCTGCTACGCAGGAAAATCAAAGCACGTCAAGATCAGCTGATGGAGCTCGAGAAGAAAAGGACCCAATGAGATGACTTCCTGTCAAACTACGGAAAACCACACACAGCTTGATGGGCATGTGACATAAATGATTCATGCATCAATGTGAAGAAGGACTGTTAACCCTCTCATTGGCTGGATGAACTAGTGAAACCATGGACCAGAGGCATCACGCCGATGGATGATGGCTTCGCTCCACCAGTTTGTTAGGAGGAGAAGAAGAACTGATCCAGAGTTCCTGCTGCTCCGTTACTTCCCTCCTTTGCTTCGTTCTGCCATCATCCACCTGTGGGTTTTAAACCGCGGCGACTGAATACACATCTGTGGATAATTTACCTCTAAATAGGCCAGAAAACAAAACGGTGGCAGGATCTGTGTGGACCTGCAGAGCGCCGCGCCTCGCAATGTGCCAGAGAAGGTGATATTTATGATTGCTCATGAATAAAAGGCGCTTTGTCCGTAGAAACCCGTATCGCCAGGAGTGGAACAGAGTGGGCAGAGGCCTCATGGAGGCGTTTTACTGCCGGACTATTTTTAGCGAGAAATGCAGGGTAACAACGTACGCCGCCGGGAAACCGTTAAATGGGACACAATACGTCTGTCGATCTAATGAAGATCTAAAGAACGAAGTGAGAGAGGAGAGCGGAGAAAACATGCTGAAAATAACTCTGACACATTGAAATATTCATTGATTCGATCTTCTCCCCCGTGGTGCTTTTGCTCTTTTGTCTTCATTTTTGAGACGGTGCTTTTTTCCGCATTCCAGAACACTACAACGAGCGAGGGAGGAGATGAGAAATGGACACTGTGGATTTAACCCAAATAAATCATCCTGAGCAGCTGATTCATGACTTTGCAGCAAAACACAACAGACAGAGAAAGATGTGTTCACACCCTAAAGATGACTGACCGGAGGACCTTTGCCTGCGTTCTCTGTAGTGACCAGCAGGGGGCGACTCCTCTGCTCCCATAGACGTCTATGAGGAAATGACTCTACTTCTCTGTAGTGACCAGCAGGGGGCGACTCCTCTGCTCCCATAGACGTCTATGAGGAAATGACTCTACTTCTCTGTAGTGACCAGCAGGGGGCGACTCCTCTGCTCCCATAGACGTCTATGAGGAAATGACTCTACTTCTCTCCTGATTTGTTCCCTCAGTAAACACGAGGTGGTGTCTCCGTATGACCGTACGTGTCCTTCAATGGACTCACAGAGAACCTCCCATAGTGTTGAGCAGTTATAACCAATGAGTCACTCATTTACAGATTAATGCAGATGCTGTAAACACATTGAACATCAAGGTTTGATGTTGATTTCAACACATCTACTGGATGGAGAGAGACCAATAAATCAGTGTATTTACATATGAAGCATCATCTGGACGCCTTGACGGGTTTAGTGCGCTCGTGCTCTCTGCGCTGGAGACACGAGTTCAAAGTGAGTTACGGAAAACGTAAGATCAGGAAAACACCAAACAAGTCGCTCTGCTCGCCGTCTTGTTTTTCTCCGTCTCTTCCACGAGCATCGATCAGAATTCCACCCAGGGAAATGTTCGTTTGGGAAAGTGGACTAACAGGGGGAACAAGGCTACTCTGACCGTCAGGGGGAGCCAAGGAGCGAAGGTTACGACTGGTAGCCGGAGGGGCGAAAGGTCGAGGCCCCGTCACTCGTAGTTATCTGCTGGAGAAGCTGGGCTCTTTGTGGCCGCCCTCATGCCTCGGTGATTAGCTCCTCAGGCTCATTAGTCTTGCATATTTAAATCGGAACATATGCTGCTTCAGTTGTATTTGCATTCTTAAGCCTCGGCAGGGGGGAGAAGATGCATTTGCACACTAGCAGCAGCAGCTCACCAGAGATGGAAATAAACGAAGACCCTTTTTAGTTGTGCAACACAACAACATCAGTTGTCATTATGTTTATTCAAACCCTCCCCCCTTTTTTCCCATAACCATCGTCCCACTGCCTACTGTATTTAAGTATGCGGTTTAAAACCTTTGAGAATTGAGTCTTACAAATCCAACCTGTTCTTCACGTCCAGGATACTGGCACAGCGTTCTTCCTGAAAGATAGAATTATGAGAGACAAAGCCTCCATTTTATTCACAATATTTACAGGACAAGAATGTAAAGCTAGCAAGTTCTACCAGCAAAATGCTAAGTGACTATACTCTTTTATAAGAAAGTATAAGAAATGACAACGTGAAAACACTGACTGCCAGTTAAAGAAGAACTATCAGCTTCATAGTGACCTTCAGCTCATTGTTTTACTTGTAATGTTCTGGTTCTGAGGCAAAAACCTGCTCTGCCTAAACTAGAGTAACCAAACATAATCTAATCCAATGCAACCCACTCTAACCTAGCCTAGCCTAGCCTAACCAATGCAACCCACTCTAACCTAGCCTAGCCTAATCCAATGCAACCCACTCTGACCTAGCCTAGCCTAGCCTAAATAATAAATATAAATACCTACACCTTATTGTCTTCTGTCTCGTTCTCCAGGTGACCTTTACATTTGATCTATTTTACCTGGAGAGTGTCCAGGTAGCGCTGCACAGGTTAGCGACAGGGGGCGGGGCTTAATAAAGGGTCAGTTCAAGCTTGGCAATCAGACAGCTGTCATTATCCTGCACTGTTCTCTTCAAAATGTTGTGTCAAAAAGGTTCCTTTTAAGAAAGGTTACTTTATAAAATTCTACGTTATCACCAATTTTTCATTTTTCGTGAATCCAGCGAAGACGACTTTCTTTTTTCAGCCGCTCCGTCTGAGTTCAGCTAATCGGGATCGCCGCTGGAATGAATTAGTCGATCGCAAACACTGGACCCATTTCTCAGCTTCAGGTCAGCATGCGGCATGTAAACATTACTTTTCAGATTCATCCTCATCATCTGCTCTTAATCCAGCTTTTCATCCATAATTTGTCTCATCTTGAAAGAAATGCTGAAATATTAGTGTCTTCAACCTCATCTCACAGGACTGAACAGATGGTTTGGAATGAATCACAGATTCAAAGTTAGCGTTTTGTAGCCGGAAGATAAAAGCGAACGCTCCATTTGTTCATCTGTACCCCCCAATCATGAATCCACTTTCTGGTGGAATAATTCTTACACACACACGTCACCTCCACAGTGATGTGTGTGTGTGTGTGTGTGTGTATGTGTGTGTGTGTAGAAAGCATTCATTGGGCTACACATTGACATGCATTCATTTCTGTTAGACCTAACTGAGCTGTTTGTTCACTTTCAGCTCGGTTTGACACGATCAAGAGACGTGTGACGTACGAGCAGATGAAATAATCAACATTAACGTCAATTAGACAACAGGTTTCAGCTGTCGCCGACGGGCGGCACCACTTTCTCCGACAGAACGAGCCACGTATCAATGACTGAAGGGGAGCGCGCGCTGCGTTTCCAGCTGTCATTGGAAATAATTGATGAACATAGTGGAAGTTTATTGATCGAAGAGTTGATTTATACGAGGGACAAAGCTTTCTTTCCTTTATGGCTCCTGTTGTTGGGGCTTCAGTCTCGGCTTCAGTTTTTCAGTCAAAAGGGAAACACTTGGACAGACTGACTCTAAAGCTGCAGGATGGAAAATCACATAAATCACAGAACGTGAGAAGTAGAACGGTGCCGTAGTGACCAATCTCTAGTTTAAAGTCTTCTTTAATACACAATGATGTGCCTTTTGTAAATATGAGTAAAAAGAGCGTGTATTTTAACTAGACGATGCGTGTCTTAGTATTTGGGGGCCGCGAGGATCAGTGCAAGATGTGGGAGCTGAGAAAAGTAGGAAACTGCTTCATCATCAGCGTTGAGTCTGAGACGGCCGTGTTGAGGAAGAAGGAGAAAGGAAACATTTGGAATAACATGGTAATAGCATGTTTATTAGGAGGCTTTTCTGCTTTCTGGTCATAATTCTGAGAACTTGAGTCCTGCATCTTGTCTACTTTGATAAAACCAAATTCTTTAAAT
Organism: Gasterosteus aculeatus; assembly: GCF_964276395.1. Lineage (NCBI taxonomy): Eukaryota > Metazoa > Chordata > Actinopteri > Perciformes > Gasterosteidae > Gasterosteus > Gasterosteus aculeatus. Next base: position 842,903 of record NC_135705.1, read on the forward strand.
GTTTCGTTGAAATTTTCATTCAAAGAAAAATTCTATGTTATGAAATAAAATTCTGAAATGTACCACACTTTATCCACCACGACCCGAAGTGTCTGTTTTATATTCACATCAATACATCATCATGATTTAATCCACTGTGGTGGAGGTCAGTCTAAGGAGGCCTGGTGGCACGTTCTGAATGTGGGTGGAAGTAGTCCTGCAGGAACTTACCATCTCCAGCTGGAGTCTGCATTCTGGAGGAAATGGTTTCAGACGTTAGGCGGCTCTGTTTTGCCAGCATGGACTCACACACTCGACCGTATCGCTAAACAAACAGCTCAATGTGCTGCACGATGTTTTAACTCTCACCTTTTAGAGAGTGTGGTCAAGGTCAGGTAAAGACTCCGTTACCCCCCCTCACTTCTTACAGAGCCATAATCCCTGCACAGGGAAGCTGGCGTGGAAAGCGAAGGGACCCACGAGGACGTAGGTCTTGGAGACACTGTGCTGCAAGACTCAGAAGCTTTAACACCTGCTGTTCTCTTATTCGTGTCACAGGAAGGATCCTCACGTGCATCCAAGTGTTCCAGCAGCAGGGATGGAGAAATAGTTGGTAAAATGATCGACGGAGCGTCAGGGTCATAACATCCCTGCAATGAAGATTTCTCCATCTGTTCCTTAATAATGAGTATTTAACCAACGATAACTAACCCACTGCAGACTCTTGGTTTTAACTCTTCTTTCTTTCATGTAATCCTCCATCAAAGAACACAAAGTGAAATTCATACGCTTCTTAAAAGCAGGACGCACGGAGGTCTTCATCGTCTCACGGGGGGGGGGGGGGGGGGGGGGGACCTGAGGAAAGATAGATAGATACTTTATTGATCCCTCAAGGGACATTTTGGTATCACAGCAGCATGTACAGAGAAGACAATAGAATAAAAAGATACACATTATATACAATATAATAAGGTAGAAATATTAAATTAAATTAAATAAACTGAAACAAAAAATTAACCTTCAAAAAGAGACAATAATAATAATTAGTAAAAGGAGAAGAGGAAGAGCAGCAGCATCACAGTACAGGGTTGTTATTGTCGTTATTTGGCCAGAGATGATTTATTGTAAAGTGTTATTGCACCGGGCAGGATACAGGATCTCCTGTATCGGTCCTTCAAAGAGAAGAACTACAGGCAGAATCACCTCACAGGTTCACCGTCACAAGGCATCTCCCCCCTCCCCCCCCCTCATAGTGTACTCCCCCCCCCCCCCCCCTCATAGTGTACTCCCCCCCGCGCTCACCTCATTGCAACCATTCGGCTGGTCTGTCTCCCTTTATCTGTGTCTCTTTCCCTCCGGCTGCATGCCTCTGCCTTTTATCCACTCTCCAATTACCAGCTCTGTCTACCCCCCCACCCCCCCCCACCCCCCTCGCACCAACCTTCCAATCCCCAGCAGCAGAAACTGCCCACGACTTCAGATTGATGCAGAGCGCCGTTGGGTCAATGTCGCGCGACGCTCCCGAGGCAGAAAATGATCATTGCTGTTTTGCTTCCTGTTCAGTGATTTCAGTTCAATCAGTTCTCAAACTAAAGTGCCTCTAGCTTTATTGTTGGATCAGTCATGTGACTCATCGATACATTTCTTTTGTTTGGAAATGTAATAGTGTTTAAATTCACAGTTGTTCAGAATGAGAGTTCATTCCTCGGCTGTTAATCTTAATGTTGGCTTGTCGGGTTAGAAAGGTTCTAGAAATAGTTGGACGACTACTAAATAACCAAACCGACTAAACTTATCCGACTTCAGAAATATGTAACGGAAACAGTCTTTTATTTTGCCCGTCGGTGTCGTTTATCATCTCGTTCGGCTCCTCAAGTGATGAAGAGTAACTTTTACAGAACATCAGAGCTCAAGCGTCAGCGACGAACAAACCAACGCGGAGACAAAAGGACACACATGGTTTAAATACACCGAGGGACTGGTGATTGGACACAATTGGAGGAAACAATCAGGGACCAGGCAGACAATCAGGGCGAGAAAACACACCAGGGCAGGAAGTGAAGTCACCTCAGGGACACAAGATGCAGTAAAAGATGAGCAACCCAAACACCAGGAGACGTGTCCATCTCTTTGGAGTCTTTTCCTTTTAGCCTTTCAGTGTCTCTTCGTTTGTTTTGAGCTTCTTCCTGGTTGATACGTGTCCTCTTAAGAGACAACATGTAAAGGGGTGCTGACATTTGGGCCCCTGGACAAATGCCCAGTGATTCCCTTTCAGTAACCCAACCACAGCCTCGGCGATCACACTCCCTCAATTTTGGCCCAATCCCAATAATGTCCCCCATTAGTCACCGGGACAGAAAAACATGGGAAAAAAGAATCCAGGCTGAAAAACACCCAGGTTACCCTTTTAGTTCTGCAGGAGCTCTCGGAGCAGAACATACACCACAACAGATGCCATTTCACAGAGCTGCCCTCGTGCATAGCCGTTGACATCATCGCCAACACGACCCAAATGCCACTGCTGCCGGCTCACATCGCCTCTCGCTGCGTAATGGGATCCAACGGGCTCCAGACACACGGCTGAGAGGAAAGTCAGAGCGAGCCGTTTGGATGTTGGCAGGCGTCACATGCTGGCACCTACGGGAGGGAAGGTCTGAGTCCATGCGCGTCTGCTGGTCGACGCTGTCGGACAGGTGGAAACGCAGAGCTCATCGATACCCGAGCGCTCGCTTTCCCGTCCGGTTCTTCCCCCTCTTTTAAATGTCGCCACGGCCGAAGCTGGAAAGGTTCGCCGGGTTCATCTAACTTGCTGCGAGCTGCGGTGTGTATATGCAAACATTCCCGGCATAGCTTTAAGGTTACACAACCCACACACACACAGACACACAAAGGTTCTCTGCATCAGCCCGGGGGGCCGCGTGCCCGGACGTACCAGGTGAGCGCTGCAGGTTTGTGTACATGGAGTCTGACATTATGTGGAACCCAGATCTGTTGTGTGACCGCATGGAATAAATCTCACTACCAAACCCGGTTGATCTGGTTTTCTATGCACATCGATATGGATCCTTTCGCCTCAGCTCAACGGGAAAAGTCTCATGGGAATTAAAATCTCTCGCTCCAGAGGAGAACGCTTTAAAACTCTATTCATGAACAACATGAAGACGCATCTGTGACGCTCAAATGGATCCAGTCAAGAAGCAATAAAGGAGTAAAGAAGAGAATCAAGTCAAAAAAACAAAAGGAAAGATTTTCTAAAAGCATCTGAAACAAACGAATAGATGTAGACGCCCGCTGACCTGAAGGCTGTTCTTCAGATCATTGACTAAGTCAGCAACAGTAATCAGCTCGGACAGCTTCCTTCTTGTCATTTTAGATCATTGTGAGTTTGAGACTTTTTAGTTGCTTTTATGTTGTTTTTGTAGGTGTTTACGTTTGTTTTCCATCTTATTGTCCACACAGGTCTATGGAACATCCTGCAGAGGATGAATCCGATTGTACTTTAGGAGGAACACGTTGCGTCAGGATGCTTTTTTAAAACCGTTGGTGGGAGTGAAGGACAGAGAGCCCTGTGGCAGACGGGGCGACGTGGTCCAGCTGCCGTAATGTTCTTCTCTTCTACCTTTAACCAAGTGGTTGTGTTTCCTGAACTAACCAATCGTTGAAGGCGGCGGCGCGATAGCCGGCTGATATGATGCGATACGTATGCAAACAGTAGCCTTCAGACACATGCAACGTGTCTCAAGGTTCCTCCAGGCCTGTACACACACACACACACACACACACACACACACACACACACACACACACACGGTGAGCTGATAAGGCTTTGTGGATAAAGTAGAAGAGAAGTTATTTTCTGCGAGTCTCTCAGTCTGTGTCGCCTCGACCTTTTGTTTCTTCAAGGTAACCGAGTGATACGTCAGGGTCTTTGTGAGCTCGGCCTCCGTCTCCTATCAGCTGCTTCCACACCAGCCTCTCCCCCCTCGTCAGCCTCTCTCCCCCCTCGTCAGCCCCTCTCCCCCCTGGTCAGCCCCTCTCCCCCCTGGTCAGCCCCTCTCCCCCCTGGTCAGCCTGTTTATTTTTGCATGTCTCTGTAAGGGGAGCTGTGCAGCCGGTCAGGAGCTACTCGGCCCTAATAAGTCGCCTGGCTTCTCAGCAGGGGGGAGATATTATTAGGACCACAGTAAACACAGTAAACACTGTTTGATGCAATCAAAGCGCACACAGGCCCCCCGTGTGTGAATGGTGTCACGGGTGTGAGGTGGTGCCTATAGTAATATGTACTGTTAATAGTCATATAGTTTGTTCATATGCACTAGTAGTATGTCCCCCCCCCTCACCCTCTGCTCTGATTGTATGAACATCACACACTCGTATTCATGTAAACGGTCTTATTTGGTTTGTTGTTACGATGCACGTATTGTAAGTCACTATGGATTTGTAAAGTAAAACCAATAAGCATCAGCTGTGAGGTCCTCGTTTACTCCACCCGAGGGCGGAGTGTGTGTAACATCGTTGTTAACGTCAAGACTTGTATAGTTCAGGGGGCTGAATGTTGGCTGATGAATGTACACACAGACAGACACACACACACACACACACACACGCGCACACACACACACACACAGACAGACAGACATGTACCCAGGACCACCCACGCTGCTGTGGCACCAGGTGTCACCTTCCCCACCATGTCTGGTAATCTGTGACATCACATCCCAGCCGGCCTTAAGCCCCTCCCACTCCCTGGACATTCCTTCACGTTCGCTCGTCAAGTCTCGTGACACACAAATGGACGCCGGCGTTAAAGTGCACAATAATACAAGCGTGTCACACACACACACACACACACACACACACTGGCGCAGTGTGGAGGAAGGCGAGAAGAAGCGTCTCTCTGGAGGACGTTGGTGGTGCTGCTGCTTCTGTCTCTTCAATCTTTGTGTTGTCTCTCCAGCTCACCCGTTCACTCCGGCTTACTGGTTACTCCCTCCCCACTCTCCCCACTCTGCCCCCCCACTAATCACTAATGCCCTCGCTCCCTCGTCTCCTTTGACGTGTTTCTCCTTCTCGTTTCCTCCTCTGCTCACATCTCCTATTAGACCAGCGCTCATCAGAGGCCTCTCAGAAACACAGCGTCAGCTCTTCAGGACAGACGACGTGTGTGTGTGTGTGCGTGTGTGTGCGTGTGTGTGTGCGTGTGCATGTGCGTGTGTGTGTGCGTGTGCGTGTGTGTGTGCGTGTGTGTGTGTCTCGTGTGTTGCTCACATGAACAAATCCAATCAGCGGCTGACGGCGGTGAAGGTAAATCTGAGAGGAGAAAACAGGGTGTCGGGACTCGTGGGGGGGCTTCAATGAGCAGATGGACCATCAGGAGACACAGAGGGGAGGAAACTAGAAGGTTGGGAGGAGGAGATTGGACATTAATGACAAGTGAGTGGATTGAAAGGAACAGAGAGGTTCATTGTAACGGGCTGCGTGCATATTAACAAGTAGATATCAGCAGACACATGTAGAGCCACTGTTGTTCTCCAGTGGACTACGACGGGTTTCCATTCATCCATTATTCCCCCAGGAGGAGGGGGGGTAGAAGTTAAACTTCCACAGGAAAAGAGCATTTGGGTTTAGTCAACATTTGTAAAGTTGGGAAAATATCCTGAAATACTTTAGAGGACGTGTGGTAGATTAAGACAAAGACAAAGAAACTGGACACGTCGTTACTGAAGTAGGAGTAGAAGTCAATGCAGATGTTTCTTACTGGCACCACACGCAGCACAGCCTCCTGCTGCTGAGTTACATTATTACAGGATTAATTAAAGCTAAACGGGTTTTCTATCCCGACAAAGCGAGTGGAGGAGGACAGCGATACCACGCCATGACCTGAGCTCTGTGCTACACGTCCTCTGAACGGGCCGACGAGCTGTGGACGGATCAGCAGAGCGTCGTGTAAAAGCCTTACTTCACTATTAAGATGCAGAATAAACTTATTCAACCAATATCAAGTGTTATTTGGCCTCAAGTAGCAGTCAAACCTTTGGGGACATTTCCCCAGTGAATCGAATGAGAGAATCAGGTCTCTCCCTCTTTTTAATTCAGTAAACGTCTTCTCGTCCCTCTAGAAGCATCGGGCGGCGTGCCGGCGTTCCTCCCCGTGAGGGACGATGGCGACGATGACGAGGGAGACGATCCACTGCGTCAGAGAGAGAGAGGCTGAATGAGGAAGAGGAGGATGAAGGTGCTGGAAGATTCTTCACCTACACACACAAACCAACACAGGTGGCAGGAGAAAGTAATTAATAATCACAGTGGGAAGCGTGTGTGTGTGTGTGTGTGTGTGTGTGTGTGTGTGTATTCTGTGCTTTACACACAGTCATATGTTAATGTGTGTGTGTGTGTGTGTGTGTGTGTGTATTCTGTGCTTTACACACAGTCATATGTTAATGTGTGTGTGTGTGTGTGTGTGTGTGTCTCCTGGCATTTACAACATGCCGGTCATGTTGCTGACTGGGTCCAGATGTTACAGGAGACCCATTACATAAAGCGTATTGAAAGTACTCCCACAGGGTCCGACGCGCCGACATCGGTACACAAGTATCAACAGCTTGTCGCCAACGTTGGAATGTTCCACGGAGCCGAAGGTCAGTTTCATTTCCCGTGTGATTATTAAAATACTGGCTTGATGGTTTCACTGTTTTGAATATTCATCGTCGCCGAGAGGCACGAGCTTCTGCAGGAGCTCTGATTTAGTGTCAAAGATGGCGCCCCCTGTGGACTAAAGTGGTAGTGTGTTTACTTTTTTTTTTTTTACCTGCGGCTTTTCTTTTACATTTTTGCCCTCAGCGCCTCGGGTCTCCAGAGAGGAGGAGCTTCTCCTGGAGGAGAAGGAGGGGACGGAGCTGAGCTCAGCGTTAGAAGTTCCAAAGGGAAGATTGTTGATCCATAAAGGTCCTCAAAGGTCTTCGACATCAACGTGGTGATGAGGGTCAAACTGACTGAAAACTTTCAGTCTCACTTGCCTGAACTTTGAACTTTTCTATGACCAGGTCCAACAGAGAGTGTGTGTGTGTGTGTGTGTGTGTGTCATGCAGAGAGAGAGATGATGTCGCTGCTAAACATGCAAGTGGGTGTTGAGGATGTCAATTGGACTCACCGGGTCGGAGCGACCCGTTCTGCCTCTGCAACGACCTCAGTGCGCACCGCATGTCATGTGACGGGGAAACAACCAATCAAATCGCAGAATCCAGGATCGGTATTTAAAGCACCCAACAGGTATGACGGGTCTCTCCTCTGTGAGGGGACGCTGAGGGACGCTGAGGGACGCTGAGGGGACCGGAGGCCCGTCGTTTGGCGCCCTGCTGGCCAGCTCCAGCTGTAATAACCGATGGTCTGACAAGCCGTGCATTGGCGTGATATTTGGCCCGTATCTGCTTCTGCGACAATCAGCAGACCGCCAGCGGGATCTGCTCTTCTGAAGGAACCCCCCACGGCGTGTGAGATGGCAGCGGAACCTTTTTTTAATTTTAATTTGTCACTTATAATTAACAGTGTCTTCTGTAACGGCCGACGTGGTGCATCGACAGCGCGTGGGTTCGTCCCACGGCGATTGGTCCAGAAAAGGCTTTAAACCAACTGGCTGGTGGGGTAAAAATGTTGCTTCCTCAGCGTCTCCGAGGGACGGATGAGTGTGAACGCAGGAACGTGAAAGACGGTGGCGGCGGCGGGGCGGTGGGTGTCTAAATGAGGCAATGATGCTCAAGCAAAAGCCTCCCCAAGATAAACAAAGGTTATTAAGAGCCTCCCCTGGTGCCTCGTGAGGAAATGGAAATTACCGAAATAAAGCATTCGTCTCACGCTCGCTCTCATCGCTCGCCCTCTCAGCTAATCTGCTCTGCTCGATACGCGTGAGGTCATAAAATCTGATTTAATTCCACTCCTCTACTGAGACACACTAATTCCCAGTTTTGCTCCTCCCGTCCACACCGGCGTCCTGATGGAGACTCTCTGTCTCTCTGTCTCTCTGTGTGTCTCTCTCTGTCTCTGTCTCACACAAACACACACAGAAGCTTTTTATTTCTCGCCGTGACCCGATGTGTCACGCTGGACATTCGCTGTCATTATCACAGAAATGGAACTGGTGAGCGATGTGTGATGTGTGCAGAATTACAATGAGGGAGAAGCCATTGAGAGGAGGGGGGGGGTAATTTAAGACAAGGGATCATAGAGGGATTAGCATTGTGTGTGTGTGGTGGGGGTGGGGGGCATTGGGGGGGGGGGCATGGGGGGATATCAATGGAACAGACTTTAAGACAGAGGGAACCAGGAGCGATTGCGTCCGATTGGACAGCCGTTCTGGTGCTTTGGGGGTCTTGTGTTTCGCGCTCGGGGTCCTGCTGCTGTATCACTGTTCTCGCTGCGCTTCAGTTAATTGTTTCCTTTTTCCTATCGACTCTTTTAGACCTTTCAGTCCTGGAGGAAGCTTTCAGAGACAAAGCCCGCTGCCATTTAACGTACCGAGATGCTGAAACGCACCACGGGTGTGTGTCCTTCTCGCAGGAAGCGATTCACCATCTGGATCACAGGCTGGGACAGTGTCCTCCATGTTGGACAGACCCCCGGGCGTCAGCCAGGAATTTGCCCGGGGGGGGGTGCAGCTCGGCCTGCCCCATATCTTCTCCTACTTTATCGTTCAGTCTGGACGTACTACATGAACATCACGGGGTGTTGAAGGAGACTTGGGGTGGTCCCACCAGGAACCCGAACCACAATGATAAGCACACCGCTGTGTTTACACACAACATGAGTCCATGTCGCGTTCTCACGCTGCCTGTGTTCTTCCTCCAGGTAAGCGGTGTTTTGTGGTCCTATAATTGGGCCTGTTCCTGTTGTGTAATTGTAATTGTTGAGACTGATGGTTGGTGAACTCAACACGTGTTTTGATACTTTCAGCATCACTTGGATTGTTGAGGACCGTTAATTATTGTTGTGCGCACCAAACGTCTCCAGCGTCGCCTCGTTCCTCCGCTGTCTTTACCAACGCTTCGTCACATTTATCGTCTCCTAAAGATCCCTCGGTCTCCCAAACAAGTTCCATTCAGCATCTTGTGACTTCTCAATAAGCGACTAATGAGTGACGTCACCTATTGATACACATTGTCTACACAACTCGTCAAACCGTGTGATCTCACCACATAATCAATACGTCCATCGCTCGCCGTGACTGACGGGACGACGTGTCATTACGTCCCTTCATGTGCCATGAATCTCCTTCCTCTAAGCCAACGTCCACCGGGACTGTCCTTGACTCCTCGGCTGGGACCCTTCGGGACCTTGATCTGTCCCCAGCATCAGAGAGACTAGAGACAACCTGTCCCACCATCAAAAGGAATAGAGACAATCTGTCCCCAGCATCAGAGAGACTAGAGACAACCATCCCACCAACAAAGAGACTAGAGACAACCTGTCCCACCATCAAAAGGAATAGAGACAATCTGTCCCCAGCATCAGAGAGACTAGAGACAACCTGTCCCACCATCAAAAGGAATAGAGACAATCTGTCCCCAGCATCAGAGAGACTAGAGACAATCTGTCCCCAGCATCAAAAGCAATAGAGACAATCTGTCCCCAGCATCAGAGAGACTAGAGACAACCTGTCCCACCATCAAAAGGAATAGAGACAATCTGTCCCCAGCATCAGAGAGACTAGAGACAATCTGTCCCCAGCATCAGAGAGACTAGAGACAATCTGTCCCCAGCATCAGAGAGACTAGACCCACCAACAAAGAGAATTGTGCAAAACGTCCCACCCTCAGAGAGAATAGAGACAAAAGACATCGTTCTCCAACAACGGTCTCCTAAGACACATTAGCGGAAGCGTTGACCTGCAGTCTGCGGAGAGCAATAAAACTCTTTGTGGCGTTTCATCACATTTGTTTTTAACATCTTATTTTTGCAACAGTCCCTTTGAAATACGACACGTTACGACGACATGAAGACGTTTTTTGGACTGAATGTTTTCATTATGAATAAAGTGAAACCTCCCTCGACTTTAATCACTCATACTTGAAAACAACATAAATCTTTCTGAGAGTTTGTTATTTCGTATCAGTGCTAAATATGCAGTTGGACATCTGCTCTCCTCTAACAGCCCCATTAGTATGCGTTTCATTTGTTCATGCTCATGTACATTATTGCCCGTTGTGGTTGTCATCTACAGAAACATTTATAAGTGGAAACATTTCTTCCCTCACGTCGCCACAGCAGACAGATCATGAAACATCGAGACATCACGTTGAAGGAACGGATCGGCTCCAAAAAGTGTTTACGGGGTGCATTTGCTTTATCAAAGTGCACGACATGAACAGGAAGAGTTGAGAAAAAATTGTTGGTGATTAATGAATAAAAAGGAAAGATGTTCATGAGATAATTAGAATGAAATCTAAATAAATAAGCAGTAGGATTCGACTGAAGGAGTTTAGAGCGTATTCAAAGGAAAGGAGGGACTAATAAGTATTTTGGGTTTGTGTCCCACGTCCTCTTTACTCGGCTGCTCCTGTTGTAAAGACCTTCAGGAACAACCGCTGGATGTTTGTCATCCTGTTATCAGCTTTCACAACCAGCAGCTTGTGGGAAACACTCAAGAGAAGAAGAAGTGCCTCTTCTCTGCCCCGGTGTTCTTCAGCTGCCCCCCCCCCCCCCCCCGTCCTGCACACCTCACTACTTGTAATTCAAAGTCACTCTTCTTCCGCCCCCCCCCACCCCGGCGGTACTCCTGCTGCCACTGGTGCTTTCTGCAGTCCTGGACTGGAAGAAGTAGGGCAGGCAGCTCCTTAATTACTTCATTAATTTTAATCTGATCCAATTAATTACGTCTCCTGGAGCTCCCGCTGCTCCTCGTTCTAGTGGGCTGGAGGTTCCCTCGGACGCCGGGTGCCACTGCGGGAGACCTTGCGCGTCCTCTCATGCATTAAGAACAGGGGAAGATGGCCGGCCCCTCCCCTGCTAAATCAATTATTTTTCTCCCTTTGCCAAACAAAGACCCCCGTCCGCTTGTTATTCTGTAATTATTCAGCCCGGTGCTCCGTCCCAATTTTGTGCCGTGACAGCACTTAAGTAGCCTGTGAGTTTAACCCCTCTCAACCCTCGGCCGCCAGGCGGGTCAGCGCCGCTCGGCCTTTTGTCAAACAGAAACCCCCCCGGGGGGGCTAACGATGCTGTGTGGGCAAAGAATATTTGACTGCCATGAGCCACAGAGGGCTGTAAAATGTTGTCGCCGGAGGGCACGCCACGCGTCACACGCTGCTAAATTGGTGAGTTATTTGCTGTCACTTTCTAATCAGCCTCAAATTCATTGGTTATGGGGGGTAATTAAGTGCCACAGTTATTTTTTACATTCATCAGCTTCGACTTTTGGTGAACGCTGTGAGCATATTGATGCTACGAGGATGCTGAAAGCTTCCAAAACGAGTGACATCAGTAGTTTGTTCTTCATTCATCTTCTTTGGTGTTTTAAGTCACAAAGTCCCGTACAAAATAAAAATAATCGTCATTTTGTCACCTGAAAGACACAAAGCAATGTGGACCAATTGATCAGAACTCCGCCAGCTGGTAGAAAATACCTCTGAATTTGTCTTCTATGTAAATAATAATCCTGAATGAATCTTTTTGAGAAAAACATTCTTGCTTTTCTTTCATTGTTTAGTTTTAATAAGTAAGTAAGATGCTACGCTAACGACGTCATTGTGTTGTTGTGCTCTTGAGGAGCGAGACCAGCTGATCCAAACAGCTGATGTCTTGACTGACAGCAGTGAGGTTCTGAGGTTCTGATGAAATGATGCATGAGAACTAAACAGCGGGCTTAGAATAATCCTCCTGTCTGAAGCCACAGCTTCATTCACCTTCACAGGAAACACAACGACAAGGAGCATTCATTATTTCTACTGGAGGACCGACTGTCCCTCCTGAGGGTGAAGAGCTGTTGGATGCGTGTTGTCGTATCATAACCGTGTTGTGACTGCAGGTGTCCACGGCGCGACGAGCATCGCTGGTCTTCTCAGAGGGGCATCGATCCTCCATCCCTCCCTACTGTTCTTTATCCCACTGGACCAATTACCCGTCAACAGGTGATGGAGAGAAACACAAAAACAAACGCACAACAGGCCTCCTGATCGTCCAGTAATTGGAATCCGTGTTCCCATCATGCAACAGCCTGTGGGTGGCTGTGCAGGTGTGAGTGGGAACTCTTCTGCCCCTCACTGCACTCACTGGGCTGATGGTGTCCATGCTAAATAGGAATATTCTGTATTTCATGGCACTCGAATGGACTAATGGACACTGCACAACCTGGGATTGGTCAGCTCAGGCTCCACCCCCACGTCTACGTGGTGGTTTTAAAACGCAGCGGGAAGCGATTAACAGAAAAGAACTCAATGTAGACTCGTAGTCCCAAGGATCTAACGTGCTTGTAGTTACTCGTTAGTTTGTAAAATGCCGTTTTGAAGCTTCAAGTTCACCATTTTTGCCTTCGCCATCCAGTCTTTTCGACCACCATTGAATCAGCGACACATTTGGACTGTGGGGGAGTAACACTGTGGTACCGTAGACGCCGCTGGTAGAGACCTGTCAATCACAAGCTAGCCCCGCCCTAAAGCCTCCCCTGCTTCGGGGTCTGTTTGACTCGCGCTGTGTTGAAGAAGCGTTTTAACGAGCGATTGAGATCCCGCTCAGCATCCAAACCGGCCCTTCAGCTCCGGTGAATCATATCAGGTACTTGGTATGAATTAGTGTCTATTATCTCGCCACAAGAGTTTTATGAAGCGAGTGACTAAACTACCCCTCATATAACAGAGCGCAACTAAACACATCTCAACACCGGCAATAAATCACTGAGACGAGGCTTGTTTTTATTAAAAGGCAAATCGAATGAGTTGGTGAAGGAGACAGAAGGAGTCGTACAATCAGCCGTTGTTGGAGTTTAGGCTCCTGAAACCGGGTCTAATCAACGGTTCTACACCAAAGGAAATACTAGTTTGCTCTCTTGGTGGGAGTTGGATCAGGCGTTTGATTGTTAGCTTAGCTTAGCACAAAGACTGGCAACAGGGGCTGAAAGCTAGTGCGGCTTTGTCCAACAGTAAGACCTCACACGTGTGCTGGTTCTTCTCTATGTGTAGTCCGCTGACCTCAGGTCGTGTTGTGGTGAAAACACGCCTGTATCGCAGTGATGGCAGACGCAACGGGAACGGCCTTAAATTCTGCACTTTGGGGTCAAAACAGCCGAGTGTCAGTCAGACAAATTGGAAGCGCATTAGCAGCGAGCAAAAAGCAAGAGGGGGACATTAAACTCTGGGGAAGAAGGAAGTTTGGGGATTGTTCTGCCTCTTATCAGTGGAGGCCATGTGGGCAGCGAGCGTCCCCTCAGTAAACACACCTGCTCGCCGATAAAAGGAAACGCCAAATGGAGAAAGTGCTGCTCTGGAGGGACGTTGGTTTGCTCTTCAGAATGTGAAAAACAAACAAGTGGAACCGTTCTGTCAGCCATTAGCATTCCGACGCTTCTCTGAGATGCTCCTTCTCAGCACAGCTGACTAGTAACATATTTTAATAACCGGCGAGCGGAGCGGGAGGGAATATGCATGAACACGCCGCCCGCCGGGCGCCTGATTGCTCGGTTCCCCTCGCTCTGCGGTGACAACAGTGTGCGGCGAGGAGGCGGGGCGTCCCGCTACCTTTCCCCGGGCTTGATTTCCCCGTGACGGGATCCACGCCGCTCGCTCTCTCACAATTGACCCCGATGCGCGGCGGCCGCCCGTCTTCGCCCGGCGGCCCGGCGCTCACCTCCACCGCAGTGAGACGTTCTTTCAGAGAACCAAACCTCGTCTCCGATATGAAGGCGCTTCCGGCAGTGAATTTCCGTCACGTTGCATTTCCCATTTGATTCAATCAGTGTGCGAAGCCGCGCGCCAATCAGCTCCTCTGCCTTTGCAATAATAACTAAAAGCGTCAGACGGCAGCGGGTTCAGGTTCTGCAGCGCTTCGCTCGCCGCTGTGACGTCTTCCATGATATTCACGCGCTTATTATTAAATAAACGCGGACGAGGCGGCGCGTGGGAGAGAAGGATTATGCATTTCGAATCGTCCTCGTTGCGACGCATTAAGTGCATCCGACACCTTGAGGAGGGAACTGATTGCTTCTGTTCGTGTGGCGGATATTTTCCGTGTCGTTCCACAGAGCGCGGAAATGATTACAAAAAAACTCCTCGCACACCCGATTGCTCCTTCGCCGCTGCCCTCGCTGAGTTTCTCCGTCAGTGGTTCACATGAAAGGAGACGAGAGAGAGAGACACTGGATGAGGTTTTGTCTCCTCACAGGACCGAGTGGCTCGTTTGGATGGACGACGTCATCAGAAAGCGCCAACGACAGAAAGTCCTCTTCATTCAGTCTGTTTTCATCGTTTCTCTCTGCAGGTTTTTAGACACAAGACGTGGAACACTGCGTAAAAACATCAGCTAAAACAATGTTGTGTCAAAGTCCTGAAATGAACGTCTCCATGCGGCGGCCTTCGTGTTATGTGGGTCATCTGCCACCACGGAGACAACAAGAGCAGCAACAGACCCCCAAAGCTCTGTGACTCATTCCATGTCTGCTGCTGCTTTATTGCATGAAGTGTATTAAAGCCATCAATCATGAAGGGCCCGCCCCCTCCACCCGGGACACTTCCTGTTGGTTTAACTGGAGGTGGTTTCAGGGGGACTGATTTGAGGGGGACTGGCCTCATTGAGTGGATTTGACGGGTAGCTGCACAACAATGTGACACCGAGCCTGAGGGCCACTTAATCAATAAGGTTATCGATCGGTATTAGAAACCGTACTTTCTGTCACAACGCCGGGTGGACGGAAGCAGGACTCAGACGAAAAACTGCTTTATTACTGTAATCGAAACCCCCAAAATGCCTGGGGGGCAAAATACAGACCAGGACAGAATCAGACTACGGGTACGAACGACATTCAGTGACGCAACAAGGGACAAAAGACACGGAGGGCTTAAATAGACTGCGGAGGTGCAGGTGATTGGACACAGGGGGAAACAATCTGGGACACGGCAGAAAGTAACCAAGGGACACAAAATAAAACAGGAAACAAACCCAAACCGCGACACTTTCCCTTTGAAAATGTTGTGGTCTGCAGCTAATTTTTAATCATCAACACTGTGAACATCAAGCTGCTTTTTTAAATGTAATTTTTGCTCCTCTCACATGTTTCTCTCTAACAGTCCTGCACCTGTATGGAAACAGTGAAATCCTACATTGCTTTGATGAATATCTAAGAAAATATGAAACCTGTAAATGCGACTCGTTTCCACGTTGCC